>NC_092752.1:35618088-35920929 GCF_047496795.1 Chiloscyllium punctatum
AAATTTTCCAGGCATCCAGGATTAGTCTCAGGAGACTGGAGGATTGAAAAGGTGAGACCATTGTTTAAGAAAGGGACAAAGGATAACTCAGGAAACTATAGACCGGTCAGCTTGGCATCAATAATGGGAAAACTGATTGAGGCCATAAATTGGAATAAGGCAAAGATTAACTTAGAGAAAAATAAGTTAATATTAGACAGTCAACATGACTTCATCAAGGGCAGGTCATGTCTTAGAACCATAGTGTCATAGTGATGTACAACATGGAAACTGACCCTTCAGTACAACTCGTCCATGCCGCCCAGATATCCTAACCTAATTTAGTCCCATTTGCCAGCACTTGGCCCATATCTCTCTAAGCTCTTCCTATTCATATATCCATCCAGATGCCTTTAAAATGCTGTTATTGTACCAGCCTCCACCACTTCCTCTGGCAGCTCATTCCATGAACGCACCACCCTCTGCATGAAAACATTCCCCCTTAGGTGCCTTATATATCTTTCCCCTCTCACCCTAAACCAAGCCCTCTAGTTCTGGATACTCCCACCCCAGAGAAAAGACCTTGTCTATTTACCCTATCCATGCCCCTCATGATTTTATAAACCTCTATAAGGTCACTCCTCAGCTGCCGACAGGGAAAACAGCCCCAGCCCATTCAGCCTCTCCCTATAGCTCAAATCCTCCAATCCTGCAAAATCTTTGTAAATCTTTTCTGAACCCTTGCAAGTTTCACAACATCCTTCCGATGTCTGACAATCTGATGGAGTTCTTGACGAGATGACTCAGTCAGTGGCGAAGAGTCGTGCTGTGGATATTTTATATGTGGACTTTCAGAAAGCTTTTGATATGGTGCCACATGGCAGGTTGGTTAGCAAATTAGAAATGTTTGGGATTGATGAGTCCTTGGCAACATGGATTAGAAGTTGCCTAAAAGATAAGAAACAGAGGATAGATATAGATGGGCATTTCTCAGATTGGACACAAATTGAAAGTGGTAGGCCCCAGGCATCTGTGTTGGGACTCTTCCTTTTTCTGAGTTATATGAACAAGTTGGAGACAGGTATTGAGGGCAAAATCTCTAAGTTTACAGATGAAACTAAGCTAGGGAGAAGATTGAATTGTGAGGATGATGATTTCAGGGACATTGACAAGGTGGCCAAATGGGTAGGTATTGGCAGATGAATTTCAATGCAGAGAAATGTCGGTTAATGTTTTTTAGAACATAGAACACAGAATATAGAATGTTACAGCATAGTACAGGCCTTTTGGCCATCGATGTAACACCGACCTGTGGAACCAATCTGAAACCTTTCTATCCTACACTATTCCATTTTCATCCTTATATTTATCTAATGACTACTTAAACACCCTAAAAGATGGTGAGTCTACTACTGTTGCAGGCAGTGTGTTTCTCACCCCTACTACTCTGAGTAAAGAAACTACCTCTGACATCTGTCCTATAACTATCACCCTTCAATTTAAAGCAGTGCACCCTCATGCTAGCCATCACCATCCAAGGAAATAGGCTCTCATTGTCCATCCTGTCCAACCCTCTGATTATCTTATATGTCTCAATTAAGTCACTCTCAACCTTCTTCTCTCCATTGAAAACAGGCTCAAGTCCCTTAGTCTTTCCTCATAAGACCTTCCCTCCATAACAGGCAACATCCGAGGAAATCTCCTCTGAACCCTTTCCAAAGCTTTCACCTCCTTCCTATAATGCAGGGACCAGAACTGCTCGCAATACTCCAAGTGTGGCCGCACCAGAGTTTTGTACAGCTGCAGCATGACCTCATGGTTCCGAAAATCAATCCCTCTACCAGTAAAAGCTAACATACCGCATCCCTTCTTAATAACCCTATCAACCTGGGTGGCAACTTTCAGGGAACTATGCACATGGACACTGAGATCTCTCTGCTCATCTACACTACCAAGAATCTTACCATAAGCTCAGTACTCTTTATTCCTGTTATTCCTTTCAAACTGAATCACCTCAAACTTTTCCACATTAAACTCCATTTGCCACATCTCAGCCCAGCTCTGCAGATTGTCTGTGTCCTTCTGTAACCTGCAACATCCTTCAGCACTATCCATAACTCCACCAACCTTAGTGTCATCCGCAAATTTACTAACCTATCCTTCTATGCCCTCATCTAGGTCATTTATAAAAATGACAAACACCAGTGGCCCCAAAACAGATCCTTGCAGTACTCCACCAGTAAGTGAGCTCCAGGATGAACATTTCCCATTAACCACCACCCTCTGTTTTCTTTTAGCGAGCCAGTTTCTGATCCAAACCGCTAAATCACACTCAATCCCATGTCTCTGTATTTTGTGCAATAATCTACCATGGGGAACCTTATCAAATGTCTTACTGAAATCCATATACACCTCATCCACCTGTTTGGTAACCTTCTCAAAGAGCTCAACCTACCCTTCACAAAACTGTGTGGACTATCCGAATCAACATATTCCTCTCTTGATGATTAAAAATCTTATAACTTTTTCCAACACTTTACCCCCAACCAAAGTGAGGCTAACTGGTCTATAATTACCAGGGTTGTCTCTACTCCCCTTCTTGAACAAGGGGACAACATCTGCTATCCTCCAGTCTTCTGGCACTATTCCTGTAGACAATGATGACATAAAGATCAAAGCCAATGGCTCGGCAATCTCCTCCCTGGCTTTCCAGAGAATCCCAGGATAAATCCCATCCGGCCCAGGAGACTTATCTATTTTTCACACTTTACAGAATTGTTAACACATCCTCCGTGTGAACCTCAATCCAGTTTCGTCTAGTAGCCTGTATCTCAGTATTCTCTTTGGCAACATTGTCTTTTTCCAGTGTGAATACTGACAAAAAATATTAATTTAGCACTTTCTCTATCTCCTCAGACTCCACGCACAACTTCCCAATACTATCTTTGATTAGCTCTAATCTTTCTGTAGTCATCCTTTTATTCCTGATATACCTATTGAAAGCTTTGGGATTTTCCTTGATCCTATCTGCCAATGACTTCTCATGTCCCCTCCTCGCTCTTCTTAGCTCAGTCTTTAGGTCTTTCCTGGCTAACTTGTAACTCTCAAGTGCCCTAACTGAGCCTTCATGTCTCCTCCTAACAAAAGCCTTCTTCTTCCTCTTTACAAGAGATTCAACTTCCTTCATAAATCACACGTCCATTGCTTGACCACTTCATCCCTGTCTGACAGGTACATAATTATCAAGGACACAAGTGGCTGTTCCTTGAATAAGCTCCACATTTCAATTGTACCCATCCCCTGCAGCTTCCTTCCCCATCATATGCATCCTAAGTCTTGCCTAATCGCATCAAAATTGCCCTTCCCCCAGCAATAACTCTTGCCCTGCATTATATATCTATCCCTTTCCATTACTAACCTAAACATAACCAAATTGTGGTCACTATCACCAAAGTGCTCACTACCTCCAAATCTAACACCTGGTTCATTACCCAGTACCAAATCCAATGTGGCCTTGACCCTTGTTGGCCTGTCTACCTACTGTGTCAGGAAACCCTCCTGCACATGTTGGACAAAAACTGACCCACCGAAAATTCTCGAACGATAATATTTCCAGTCAATATTTGGAAATTTGAAAATACCCCATAACAATTACCCTGTTATTCTTGCTCTTATCCATAATTATCTTTGCTATTGTTTCCTCTACATCTCTGGAACTATTCGGAGGCCTATAGAAAACTCCCAACAGGGTGACCTCTCCTTTCCTGTTTCTAACCTCAGCCCATACTACCTCAGTCGATGAGTCCTCAAATGTCCTTTCTGCAACCGTAATACTGTCTTTGACTAACAATGCCACACCCACACCTCTTTTACCATCTTCTCTGTTCTTACTGAAACATCTGAATCCCAGAACCTGCAACAACCATTCCTGTCCCTGCACTATCCAAGTCTCTGAAATGGCCACAACATCGAAGTCTTTTTGGTAGAAGATACATGGAGAGACAATTCAGGCTCAATGGTACAACAATGAGGGGGAGTTCAGGAGCAGAGAGACCTTGGAGTTCAGGTACATGATTCTCTGAAGGTGGCCAGGCAAATTGAAACCGTTGTTAAGAAGGCTTATAGGATCCTTGGGTTTATGAAGAAGCATAGAGTATTAGATTAGATTAGATTCCCCACGCAGTGTGGAAACAGGCCCTTCGGCCCAACCAGTCCACACTGACCCTTCGAAGACTAATGCACCTAACACTGTGGGCAATTTTAACATGGCCAATTCACCTGACCTGCACATCTTTGGACTATGGGAGAAAACCAGAGCACCCGGAGGAATCCCATGCAGACACAGGGAAAATGTACAAACTCCACACAGACAGTCATCCAAGGCTGGAATTAAACTGGGACCCTGGCGCTGTGAGGCATCAGTGCTAACCACTGAGCCACTGTAAGGCAAGGAAGCCATTCCACACCTTTACAAAGCATTGGTCAGATCACATTTGGAATATTGTGTTCAGTTCTGAGCATCTTACTTAAGAAAAAATGTTAAAGCCCTGTAGAGAGTGCAAAGGAGATTTACCAGAATTATACCAGGAATGAGAGATTTTGGATATAAGGAAAGATTAGAGAAATTGAGCTAATTCTCTTGGAGCAGAGAAAATTAAAAGGTGACCCTATTCAAGTATATAAAATAATGAATAACTTTGACAGGTTAAAGAAGGATATTCTGTTTCCAGTAGTTGCTGTGTCAGTAACTAAGGGTCACAACTTAAAGTTTGTCAGCAAGAGAGCTAGGAGTGAATTGAGGAAAGACTTCTTTATTCACAGAGTTGTCAGAGTTTGAAATGTGTTGTCTGGGAGAATGGTGAATGTAGATTCCATGGCAGGTTTCAAAAGAGAGGTGGATATATATTTGAAAGTGATGAAATTAGAGGGCTATAGAGAGAGGGCTGGAGAATGGCACTAACTGGGTAGTTTTTTTTCCAGAGCCAGTACAAATCAGATGAGTTGAATGGCCTTCTTCTATACTTTAAAACTCAATGATTCTATAAGTTCAAGGAGGATGATGGTCATGGAACATGCAGGGCTATTTTGTAGATGAAGCAGTGGTCTGATGCAGGACAGACATTCGTTGCGCTGCAACCTCCAGGTACATGCTCTTTTTTCCATGTCAGGAAGTGACACCATTTGGTTTCATGATGGAGGAGTGGTAAACTGGGAGTGGGTCATAAATAAGCAGTGTTGAGACTCCCATGAGATGTCAGTGCATGGATATAAGATGATCACCACTCAAGAGTTGAAATTGCCATTTACAGGTTGATGGCAAAACCAGGAAAATTGTTCTCAATGTTGGGCATCTAATGTTTTTGTTATCACTGTATTTTGACATCATGCCTGTTCCACTCTGTCCTCATTAAGGAAGGAAATATCCTATCCATGGTGTATATCTATTGCTAATGATTTACTTCCTGTTTGCATTAAATTTTGCCTGCTATTATTACCCTCACATATTAATTCAACTCATTCTGAAATTTTTGTATCATTTTCTGAATTGACTATAGCTTCCTGTTGGCCATCGTCTCTTTAATCTGACCATTTTACGATGAATTTCAGAATCAAAGTGGTTGATGTAAATTAGAAACAGTAGTAGTCCTCACCCTGAGCCCTGAGGCACTCAACTCAGTACTTCCCTTCAATGATTCCCCACCACCCCAGTCCCATAGAGGAGAACATAATGCTGTTTGCCATTGCTTGTCTGTTACAGAATTTCCATTAACATTTGCACATCTGGAATCCAGACAATCAGAGTCACTTTGATCTAACTGCACGTGTACATATTTTGTGCATACATCTTTGCCATTTGTGGCTGAAGTTATCGTACATAAAAACAGAGCAGAGTCCAAATCTATACAACCACTGCAATATGCGAAGAACTTACCAGTCCAGGAAGATTGTATCTTTAAAGGTAGAAATACGACAATAATCAAATAACAAATAATTTTTTATGACAGTTGAATTAAACAGATGGCAACCTTTGAGCCAGGGTTATTTTCTTCAGTTCAGGCAGGACATGACTTTCACCGGCTCACAGTTAATCTTTTTCTTTGGTTCATTGAATCTGACCAAAAAGGGCGTGTGAAGGCAGAAATACCGACAACACCACAGTAGGACTGCTACTGCATTGCCTGCAATGGACTTTCAAAAGAAGAACTCTGAAGTCCAACTGAGCTGCAGATGTGTCGGCATGACAGAAACTGAAGGCATTTTAAGGAATCAGTTTCATTTACATTGAATTATCAATCTGCGAGCACTTAAACAATGCTAATGGTAGTTTGTCGATCAGGGTTGATAGCGTTTCAGCCGGGTTGAGGCAAAACTGCAATCTAAAATAAAATGGGGACAAGGTACAAATCTTGGCAAGGAGGAATGGCTGGATTGTGAATGGGCATCTCAAATTCCATGGCATTCTGAGCAGCATTACAACTCCATAGAAATCCTTACAAAAGTTATTTGTAGAAGATGTTCTGGATTTGTAATAGTTCAAAATGTTCACTCTTGGGTCTGCTGATCGACCTCTCAATGCCTATACCAATAAGCAAAGCAGAGGTAGTGCACACTCTGCCTAATGGTACCTTCAGATTGCATAAAGGCTTTATGTATGTCACAGAATCCTGTTTAAAATCCCTCTTTAAAGCAGGGAGGTGACCATACTGAGATTCCTGGGAAAATGGAGAAAGAATAAAGTTATGCATTCCCTTGATTTAGGGAGGTGGGAGCTCATCTGTCTGATTCTCACTTAGTTGTAGATGCTAAAATCAACCCTTAAGCGTTTAAATTGCTAACATGCATTTTCTTTTTTGGGTGTTGATTGATCAATTGTGCATCCCTTGCAGATTTTCTGCACCTCTTCCAGTTTTTGTCTTTTGTTCTTTATTGACTTTAATCAGGTAAATAATTTTGAATAGATTGTAAGTACTGAACCCAAACCCTCTTTATAATTGGTGTAATGTCTAGTTCTTCCAACTTCCCTCTTCTATTTCTTTGCATTTTTCTACCTTCATGAAAATACGTGTTCACTTTTAATGGTTAATTCTCATGAAGGGCAAACCCAAAACATCAGAACTTTTCTTCTTACTTCACAGGCTGCCAAATTGTGCGTTTCCTCATTTTTGCTTTCCATTTCAGATTTCCAGCATTTCTTTTATTTATTTGTCAAAACCTAAAACACTCTACTCTATTTATTTTTGGCAATTTGAATTCTGATGAGTGATGGCTACACCAATTTAGCATTTTTGGAAACTACATGTTGTAAGGTTTGTGGGTTTGAAGGATTTCTGTGAAGCTGGTCCGCAGTTTGCCATTCCCCAGACTCAAATGGTTAATTTGTTAAAATTAAAATAGGTGAAATAGATGGTCTGACAATTAATTACCAATTATGATTAACTCACTGGTGAATCATTTTAGAATTGGATCAAATTGTATCAATTTAATTAACTTCATATAAAGACCTGCACCTGACAATCATTCAAGCAGTGACCTGGGTCATCCCTGGATACATGTGTGTCTGGTACCATCCTAATTACTGCTGGTTCAAAGTAATTTCAGTAATTCTGATGTACAGACACCAACACAAGTGACCTTATTTAACTTGTGCTTTCATTTAAAAAGGCAATAACCATTAGTCGTTTCCATTAAAGTCATTTTCAATGCCATTAGAGCTCTGTTTATTTTGGGAAGATGCAGCTGTGTATTCACTCATCAATCACAAACAAATTGTTACTCTTTTATTACCTCTGTAAGTCACAGAGCTAATGCCAGGCTTGCCTATTGCTTATTTAAATTGATTGCATTAAATTAACATATCTCAGAATTCCTTCCTTCTAAACTCCCAGAGTTTATCCAAGTCCCAAGCATTTTGGTACAGTTGAAGACCAGTTCTTCAAAGGTTTCTTCTGCCATTACTATATGAATCCTGTTCCTATCTGCAAATATTTTAAATGTTCTCTCTCTTCAGCTTTTTACAGATGAGAGAGTCATCCAGCAAAGGTTACTGGAAGATGAATCTGTCACGCACTGGCTCATCAAACTATTTATTTGTCCTAGTAAATATTCAATGTCAGGGAGATTGTCTGGCAGTAGTTAAAATAAGAACAGAAGTAAGATATTTAGCCTCTTCCACCAATCTGTCAGATAATGGTTAATAAATGACCGAACCTCCTATGTCATATTTCTATCATACTGTTTAATAAATCATGTTAACTAAACTTAAACTAATGACTATTATGTCATTATAAGATCATCTTGATGGACAACAAAAAGCTTCCAGTGCTGAATTTTGCTCATTATTTATGGTGCAACACAGCAACTTCACACTATTTAATGCATTTCCTAGTGAGACAGGTAACACAAGCTAACACAGACAACAATTTAATAGGAGTTAATGGCTTTTCCCAGGAACTACTGCAGCAATTGCACATTAATCAGAATGAGTACCAGTAACCTCACCATCAATTCTGACAGCACATTATTGTCCGACATTATCACTGCTGGGTTTGACCATATCTTTTCATTATTGCAAAGCACCACAGCTTCTAAATCTGCAATGGTACAACCATTTGAGTTTTATTTTTCATCAAATGAATTCTAATTTTTTTCATGGAATGTGATTGTCAAAGGTAAGGCCAGCATTTATTGCATGTTCCTAACTGCCCTTGAACTGAGTAATTCGCTTGACCATTTCAGAAGCTAGTACAGCATCAAACACATTGCTGAGGGTCTGGAGTTATTTGTAAGCCAGATTTAGTTAAGGATGGAAGATTTCTTTCCCTATATGCCATTAGTGAACAGGATGGACTTTCACAACAATAAACAAGAATAGATGCAGATTTATTCACTGAATTTAAATTTGACCTGTTGCATAGTGGTATTTAAGATGAAAGACTCAAAGCATTAGCCCGGATCTCTTGATTACTTATCCAGTGACATTATAGCTACACACATAGACTTCCCTATCAACATCGTACAAAGTGAATACACATTGACCAGAAAGTTAAATAAATCATATCAACAATATGGCTTGAAAGTAAAGAAGAATTAGGAATACAGGAACAGGAGTAGGCCATTCAGCTCCTTCAGCTGTTCCACCATTCAATAAGATTATGGTTAATCTGGGGCCTAATGCCTTATACCTGCCTTTGGCCCATATCTCTTAATACCTTTGCTTAATAAACATATGTATCTCAAATTGAAAATTAATTACTGTTCCTGCATCCACTGTCATTTGTCAAAGAGATTTCCTAACATCTACCACCCTTTGTGTATGGAAGTGTTTCCTAATATCTGTCCTGAATGGTCTGCTCTTATTCTCACACTATACCCCCTAGTTCTAGACTCCCCAACCATGGAATCTAATCTTTTAGTTTATAAAAGTTAATCTTTTTTCTACCCTGTCGTTTCCTCTAATATCTTGAAGGCTTCGATTGGATCACCCCATACTCTTCTAAATTCCAGCAGAAACATGCCTAATATGTATATTCTCTCCTCATAATATAATCCCTGAAGTCTTGTTATCAGTCTTGTAAATCTATGTTGCACTCTCTCCAAAGCCAATATATCCCTACAAACGTGTGTGCACAATACACTTTGGGGTGGCACAGTGGCTCAGTAGTTAGCACTGCTGCCTCACAGCACCAGGGACCCGGGTTCAATTCCCGCCTTGGGCAACTGCCTGTGTGGAGTTTGCACATTCTCCATGTGTCTGCTGGGGTTTCCTCCGGGTGCTCTGGTTTCCTCTGACAGTCCAAAGATGTGCAGATTAGGTGAATTGGCCATGCTAAATTGCCCATAGTGTTAGGTGCATTAGTCAGGGGTGAATGTAAGGGAATGGGTCTGCGTTGGTTGCTCTTCGGAGGGTCAGTGTGGACTTGTTGAGCCGAAGGGCCTGTTTCTACACTGTAGTGAATCTAATCTAATCTAAACTCTAAATGGGGTCTAAGCAGGTCTGCTAAAAAAAACCTCTACATCCTCATACTCCAAGTATAAATATAAAGGGCAGCATTCCATTAGCCTTCTTGATTATGTTTTGCAACTGTTCATGACATTTCAATGATCGATGCACCTGAACCTCTAAGTCCCTTTGTACATTGACTGTGTTTAAATTCATAAAATCTAAAAAAATACCCTGATCTATCCTTTATCAGTCTAAAATGGACCACCTCACAAATGCTTACATTGAACTTTTTTTGTCACGGTTTTGTCATTCACTTTGTCTATCAATATCCCTTGTAATTCTATGTCACCATCTATACTGTCTACAACGTTGCCTAACATTGTATCATCAGCAAGTCTGGAAGTATGAATTTCAACATTATTTTCTAAGTTGTTAATGAAGTATGTAAATAATTGAGGCCGTTCTACAGATTTTTGTGAGACACCACTGGTCACATCCTGCCAATTTGAGTACCTACCCATTATCCCTACTTTCTATCACCTGCCACTCAACCAATTTCCCTGCCATGTCAGTAATTTGTGCTCAATTCCATTGGCTTCTACCTTTATTAACAATCTTTTCTGTGGGACTTCATCAAATTCTTTCTGGACATCTATATAAGTACCATTCACAGATATTTCCTTGTCCACTACCTTAGTCACCTCTTCACACAATTCAATGAGGTTTGTTAGGCGTGATCTACCTGTCATGAATCCACACTAGCTCTCATTAATTAACTAAAGATTTTCAAGGTTTTCAGTTACCCCATTCTCGATTATAGACTCCAACAATTTACCCACCTCAAGATATTAAGTGAACTGATCTCTAATTCCCTGGTTTCCCTCTTTTGCCCTTCTTAAAAAGCTCATTAACTTGTACAATTTTCTGATCCAGATGAACAACTCCTGTATCTAGGGAACTCTAAAAGATTACAGTTCGGGTAGTTTATGATCTGACCCTTGAAAGGCTTAATTATCTAAGGTTCTAGCCAAGAGCGTGATTCAATATGCACCACTTGATGGAATAACAAATACTGTCACAACTTGACTTGGCCAATATTTATCACTTAATCTACACCTGTAAAACAGATTACCTGGCCATTACGACGTTGCTGTTGTGGAGGTATACTGTGCACAACTTAGTTGCTGTCTTTCTTACATTACCATAGTGGCTGCACCTCACAAGTACTTCATCAGCTATAAGCACTGAGACATGCCCAAGTGGTGAAAAGTGCTCTGTAAATACAACTCTTTCTTTCCTTTTGACAAACAGTAAACTGAGATGAATGTTTTTGATGGCAGCCGATTAAGAAAGGAAATTGTGTATTTGTGCCATATCTTTCATATCCTCAAGCATCCTAATGTATTTTAAAATAAAAAAAAGACCTTTAAAAGTATTTTTATTGCAGATAAGCATGAGAGCCAAGATAGCATAGCAAATTCCTAAACAAAAAGACAAATAGTGAATTTCCTTTTACTTTACTTCATTCACAGGATGAATAGGCAACACTAACTGGGCCAGCATTTATTTCCAGGAGGTGAGCACATCTATTTCATCTAGAACTAGGTGAATTGACACAATTGTGAAGCTGCAAATAAACAACAGTGAAACCTTGATGTGAATTCACTGTTGGGACTGCTGATAAACCCACAAAAGAACCATTGCAGGACTCTGTGCTCTATGGTCTGTACCCAGGGACGCAAACTGAGATAAACATTCACTGCACCTGGAGGACCGTCAACTTGTTGAAAGTTGCTTTTTTGCCTGCCTGAAACTTGTTGGTCTCCAAAGCAGGGAGTTGACTTCGACCGAGTGTTGCAAACTGGTACATTCCCAAATCATCTGCCGACATTTCCGCCACCTCCAAGAAGACCCCACCACCAGGGATATATTTCCCTCCCCACCCCTTTCCGCCTTCCGCAAAGACCGTTCCCTCCGTGACTACCTGGTCAGGTCCACGCCCCACCTACAACCCACCCTCCCATCCTGGCACCTTCCCCTGCCACCGCAGGAACTGCAAAACCTGCGCCCACACCTCCTCCCTCACCTCCATCCAAGGCCCTAAAGGAGCCTTCCACATCCATCAAAGTTTTACCTGCACATCCACTAATATCATTTATTGCATCCGTTGCGATCTCCTCTACATTGGGGAGACTGGACACCTCCTAGCAGAGCGCTTTAGGGAACATCTCTGGGACACCCGCACCAATCAACCACAGTGCCCTGTGGCCCAACATTTCAACTCCCCCTCCCACTCTGCCAAGGACATGGAGGTCCTGGGCCTCCTTCACCGCCGCTCCCTCACCACCAGACGCCTGGAGGAAGAACGCCTCATCTTCAGCCTCGGAACACTTCAACCCCAGGGCATCAATGTGGACTTCAACAGTTTCCTCATTTCCCCTTCCCCCAACTCACCCTAGTTCCAAACTTCCAACTCAGCACTGTCCCCATGACTTGTCCTACCTGCCTATCTTCCTTTCCACCTATCCACTCCACCGTCCCCCCGCCCCCAACCTATCACCTTCATTCCCTCCCCCACTCACCTATTGTACTCTATGCTACTTTCTCCCCACCCCCACCCTCCTCTAACTTATCTCTCCACGCTTCAGGCCCTCTGGCTTTATTCCTGATGAAGGGCTTTTGCCCGAAATGTCGATTTTACTGCTCCTCGGATGCTGCCTGACCTGCTGTGCTCTTCCAGCACCACTAATCCAGAATCTGGTACATTCTAAGGTCCAGGACTACATGCTGAGGGATGCATTAAAGTTTGGGGCAGCTACCACCAAGGCAAAGTGGGGAGAAACCATCATCTAAGGTTTTTTGGCCGAAGAAACAGGGGTCACTTCATTGCTGGATCCTCCCAATGCCTCAAATATATGTAAATATAATCTTGTACAAGTAAGAAATGCCTTTTTCTTGTTTGCTGAACAGAGTCAAACTCTACTGTTTGTTTGTTTCTTCATGCGTAATTATACAGAACCAAACTGCTTTAGTGACTATGTATATAGCAAAGATATTTTTAGGAATAAAGCATATTTTTGAAATTAAAAAATTGGCTACTCTATCATTCACATCTTGTTTTGTTTGTACAATGAAGTATGGAGATAGCTGGTGTATGTGCTATGCCTTTTACAAATGTGTTACTGTGCTATTGTGACAAAATTCCTAAGAGTCTCCTGTCATTGGGAGGCAACAGCCGAGTGATATTATCACTGAATGGTCAATCCAGGGACCCAGGTAATGGTCCACCAATCTGGGTTCGAATCCTAACGCTGTAGTTGGTGAAATTCGAATTCAATGAAAATCTGGAATTTAAGAATTTGGTGATGACCGTGAATCCACTGTTAATCCTAGGAAAAGGAAAACCTGCCATCATTATCTGGTCTGGACTATTTGTGACTCCAGATTCATAGCAATGTGGTTGACTCTTTAGTGCCCTCTGGGCAATTAGGGATGGCAATAAATGCTAGACAGCCATGTCCTCATACCATGAATGAATAAAACAAAATTGAAACATCTGTCCTGCCTAATTGCTCCAAGGGAAGTTAAGAGTTAACCACATTGCTGTGGTTCTGCAGTCACATGTAGGCCAGACCAAGGATAGCAGTCAACTTCTCTATAAACTTTTGTGAACCAACTGGTATTTTCCAATATTTAGCAATGGTTTCACAGTCATCATGAAACTCTCAATTCGAGATTTTTAAAATAAATTGAATTCAAACTCTACAATGACAAGATTTTACACCAGGTCACCAGATTAATAGTCTGGTGATACTACCACTAGGCCATCACCTCCACGTAACTTGTCCTTGTGCATTGATTGAGTGAGTGAGACAAATTGGCTATGACACTGTGAGAATGTTCAGATTTTTTTTCGAATAATGACATGAAATATTTTTGCTTTTGCCTGAATACACAAGTGGACTTCAGGTCATTTCAATATGCAGTATTTCCAAATTGTAACAGTAGCAGGTGAAACCCCAAACCATTATTCCATACTTGAATAAGTTATGTTTTCAAATGAAACTTTAAAATGCCTATTCATGCAAAACTGATTGATTTTCCTACATCTACAAGCACCAGATGAGTTTCACTTCTATTCATATATTTTCAATGCTATTCTGATGTCTCCTTATTATGAAGCTCATTTGATTCACAAGTAGTTACTTGGCAAACTGAAAACAGAGAAGCAAACTAGGCTAGAACCCAAAAATAAAATGAAAGCAATCAACGTGAAGTGATAACAGGCACAGGTAGGGAGGGAGAATAAATAACTAAGAATGCTGAAGCACAGGTGCAGAGAGATTAAGGAATTGACTTTAGTTCAAAGGTCAGGAATATCCATAATCTAACACATTCATGGAACATAAGGTTAATGTAGTACAATCAAGTGTGAAAAGGGTTAGATGAATTTATGTACCACAGTCAGGTTAATTATTGTTAAATGAGCAGATTTAAGACAGACTGATTTCAGTCCCTAGGATACATTTTGCAGAATGCAGCTTGGCATTTATCGGTATTTCCATTATAACCAGGATTCAATAGAGTAAATATGCTTAATAATGATCCTTGATGAAACTCAGTCACTGACATACCCTTCTCCTGTGCCTTACATTGCAGTATTAATGAAGACAGGAAAACAGAAATGCTGGAAACACTTGGCAAATCACGCAGCAGCTGTGGACAGAGAAATCATGTTTCAGATTTGTGATCAGAGTGGGTAAAAATTATAAATGTAATAGGCTTTGAGCAAGAGTTAAGTGGAGCAAAGAACAAGAAGAAACTTGGATTTTGTTTCCAGTTTGTGGTATATATCCTTAAAACTTGATCTTCATTTTTTGCATTTTGTGTGCATTAATTCTTTCAGAAACTTGAAGTCCAGCCATTTCTGGATGAATATTCTTTGTAAAACACTTCTGCAGTTGTCCTGTACATTCTCTGTGTGTATATGAGTGTATATTTTAAATGCGAACACTACATGCTTCACTCTGACAATATTACTATGGCAACAGAGACCAAGAACGATATGTACTGTTTGCAAATGCATGACAGTGAAGTGTTTCCTCTATTATATAGGATGACTTCAGGTTCAAATCCAAATAATTAACATTAATTAAAAAAGCAAATTTATGCACATGCTAGGTTTATGATACTCAAAAGCATAATTTCAATGACTATTAGACACTATGAATTTTTTAAAAATGTATTTCAATTATTCAGACTCATAATTTCAGATCAATGACAGTCCTTTCTGGTAAACTGACCTCATATATGCCTGTTTCTTTCTGATTTGCTTGTTGTATGATCTCAATATTCCATTAATTTGTACTTATTGCATTATTGTAACTATGTACCATCATTCAGGAAATGTTAGACACAATGCGAAGAATCAAGAAATCAATGTATAAGCATATAAATTAATAGGCTTATCTGTATGAAACTCACCACTGGAAGGTTCATATTTTTGCAAGATTTATGAGCACATTACAACATTCATAACAATTTGATCTGATAAGATGAATTCAAACAGCAAAGGCAGGTTTTTTTTCTCTCTCTCTCTCATACTCATGCAATGACCTCACCATGTGCTTCCTTTGTCTGTTCTTCTCCCTTTTAAAACCATTGTAGTTTTGACTTTTTTTCCCCAAAATTCCAAAACAATGCAACAGCATATAAAACAGTAATTGCTGCTCCTGGAATTCAAGGAAATCACCTCCAGCACCTAAAATTCCTCAAAAAAGGAGCAGCTCTTACAACCAGAAATTTTTCTCGTCCCCCATCTTGGATTACCCAGAATCCAATTTTAGATGGTGACATCTTGCAAAATGTCCATGTTACATAGGAGGAAGTGCTGGATATCTTGAAACAGTTAAAGGTGGATAAATCCCAAGGACCTGATCAGGTGTACCTAAGAACTCTGTGGGAAGCTAGAGAAGTGATTACTGGGCTTCTTGCTGAGATATTTGTATCATCGATAGTCACAGGTGAGGCGCCCAAAGACTGGAGGTTGGCTAACGTGGTGCCACTGTTCAAGAGAGGTGGTAAGGACAAGTCAAGGAACTATAGACCATTGAGCCTGACATCGGTGGTGGGCAAGTTGTTGGAGGGAATCCTGAGGGACAGGATGTACATGTATTTGGAAAGGCAAGAACCGATTAGGGATAGTCAATATGGCTTTGTGCGTGGGAAATCATGTCTCACAAACTTGATTGAGTTTTTTGAGGAAGTAACAAAGAGGATTGATGAGGGCAGAGCAGTAGATGTGATCTATATGGACTTCAGTAAGGCAGTCGTCAAGGTTCCCCATGGGAGACTGATTAGCAAGGTGAGATCTCACGGAATTCAGGGGAACTAGCCATTTGGATACAGAACTGGCTCAAACGTAGAAGACAGAGGGAGGTGGTCGAGGGTTGTTTTTCAGACTGGAGGCCTGTGACCAATGGAGTACCACAAGGATCGGTGCTGGGCCCTCTACTTTTTGTCATTTACATAAATGATTAGGATGCGAGCATAAGAGGTACAGTTAGTAAGCTTGCAGATGACACCAAAATTGGAGGTGTAGTGGACAGCGAAGAGGGTTACCTCTGATTACAACAGAATCTGGACCAGATGGGCCAATGGGCTGAGAAGTGGCAGATGGAGTTTAATTCAGATGCGAGGTGCTGCATTTTGGGAAAGCAAGACTTATACACTTAATGGTAAGGTCCTAGGGAGTGTTGCTGAACAAAGAGACCTTGGAGTGCAGGTTCATAGCTCCTTGAAAGTGGAGTCGCAGGTAGATAGGATAGTGAAGAAGGCATTTGGTATGTTTTCCTTTATCAGTCAGAGTATTGAGTACAGGAGTTGGGAGGTCATGTTGCGACCGTACAGGACATTGGTTAGGCCACTGTTGGAATATTGTGTGCAGTTCTGGTCTCCTTCCTATCGGAAAGATGTTGTGAAACTTGAAAGGGTTCAGAAAGGATTTACAAGGGTGTTGCCAGGGTTGGAGGATTTGAGCTATGGGGAGATGCTTTACAGGCTGGGAGTGTTTTCCCTGGAGTGTCGGAGGCTGAGGGGTGACCTTATAGAGGTTTACAAAATTATGAGGGGCATGGATAGGGTTACTAGGCAAAGTCTTTTCCCTGGATTGGGGGAGTCCAGAACTAGAGGGCGTAGGTTTAGGGTGAGAGGGGAAAGATATAAAAGAGACCTACAGGGCAACTTTTTCACACAGAGAAAGGTAAGGGAATGGAATGAGCTGTCAGAGGAAGTGATGGAGGCAGGTACAATTGCAATATTTAAGAGACATTTGGATGGGTATATGAATAGGAAGGGTTTGGAGGGATATGGGCCAGGTGCTGGCAGGTGGGACTAGATTGGGTTGGGATATCTGGTTGGCATGGATGGGTTGGACATCTCTATGATTCTATGATGAATTGTTTGAATCAGTGGAAATGAGGACGGATGACATGAAACTCAAGATAGATGAGATTTCTTACAGTGTGGAAACAGGCCCTTCGGCCCAACAAGTCCACACCAACCCTCCGAAGAATAACCCACCCAGACCAATTCCCCCTAACGAATACACCTCACACAATGGACATGGCCAATTCACCAGACCTGCACATCGTTGGATTCTGGGAGGAAACCAGAGAACCCAGAGGAAACCCACGGGGAGAATGTGCAAACTCCACACAGTCACTCGTGGTGGGAATTTAACCCGGGTCCCTGGCACTGTGAGGCAGCAGTGCTAACCACTGAGCCACCATGCCGCCCCCATTAAGGGTATTAAGAATTTCTTCACAACAGTACAGAAAAAAAATCTAAATGAAACAGCATATAATCCATCTATCTCTGTATTTGATTGTAAAGTAAAACCTGAATGGTTCTCTTGTGGGTCTATCGACTGTCTCAACTATGAGACAGAGAATTCATTTCAAGATTTCACGGTTGTTTAGTTCACAACTGGGGAAAATTCACCTAATTCTAGAAGAACGAGATGTATTCGCCTACTGGAGATAAAACAAAATATAATTCTGCCAATTGACTCGGAAGCATCACTATTTTCAAAATGGATCACCTTAAACAGTTTGAAAGAGCTAGCACTGTCTCATGAAACAAGATTGGTGAATCGAAAGGAAAATGGGAAAAGTATCAACTGAACAAAAACAGATCATGAAAGAAATTGAAGTTGTTGGGTAATTTTAACCAACACGCAGAGAGGAAATCAGCAGGATCAGGCAAGAATACTGACTTTATACTTCACACAGAATTTAATCAGTGCCACAGTGGTTTCGCCTCGCACCTGAGGAACTGGTGGGAACCTGTGATCCTTCTGTTTTGGAGACCCTGCACATTTCCCAAGTCATCTGACACTCTTCTAACAGTGTCAGGGCTGCTTTCAATTAATTCCCAGTAGAATGAAAATCCCATTCTCAGGAAGTCATCAATGGTCATGCCAGTATAATACTCATGTCTGCAGGAGGGATCGGTAGTGGGGATCTCAAGATAGAGGACGTGGTGAATAGGATGGGTGCTGCAGAGAGGACATCAGTGGGGGCGGGGATTTCACCAGCAATGGGGGAGTCGGGTGAGGGTGGTTTGGATGCAAGGCATTGGGATGGCTTTCTGCAGGTCCCTTTCCTAAAGCCAGGTCACATCATTGGATGCCTGGCACTTGTAAACAAGGGATAATGCTGGTTGGCCATTTTTGAACGCAGTGGGGTTATTGGGCTTCCCCAATGGGCTGGTTTCCCACTTTAAAGCTTATTAGAATTAGAATTAGAATCCCTACAGTGTGGAAACAGGCCACAGGTCCACACTAACCCATCCAGACCTATTCCACTACCCTATATTTACCCCTGACTAATGCACCTAACCTACACATCCCTGAACACTATGAGCAATTTATCGTGGCCAATTCACCTCACCTGCACATCTTTGGAATATGGGAGGAAACCAGAGCACCCGGAGGAAACCCACGCAGACACGGGGAGAATGTGCAAACTCCACACAGACAGTCACCCGAGGCTGGAATCAAACCCGGGTGCTCGGCACTGTGAGGTACCAGTGCTAACCACTGAGTCACCATACCGCCCTATAGACACGTGACAGATGCCCTTCTTCACTCTGCAACAAGCCGGCTGTCTCCCTGCTACGATTGCACTTGCTACTGACTGAATGCAAGTGGCAACAGGAAGGGAGCCTTTGATAGCTCCTTGAATGTTTGTGGTTTGAAGGTGCTGCCTAAGGATCTTCGGTGAATCTCTGCTGTGCATCTTACAAATAATAGGTATCAAGCTTCTCAAGTGTCACTGGAACTGCACCATCTAGACAAGTGAACAATATTCTAATGTAATCTTCAATTGTGCCTTGCAGATGGTGGACAAGCTTTGGGGAGTCAGAAGGTGAGATATTCACCACAGTATTCCGAGCTTCTGACCTGCTGTGTAGCCACTGTGTTATTGTGGCAAGTCTAGTTGAGTTTCTAGTCAATGGTCACCTAAGGATGTTGATAGTGGGGGATTCAGTGATGGTAATACTGTTGAATGTCAAGTGCAGTGTTCAGATTGTCTCTTATTGGAGATGGTCATTGCCTGGCATTTGTGCGATGCGAATGTTGTTTGCCACTTGTTAGCCCAAGTCTCAATACTGTTTGGATCTTGTTGCATTTGAATATGGACTTCTTCAATATCTGCAGAGTTGAGAATGGTGCTGAACATGGTGCAGTCTTCAGTGAACATCCCCACGTCTGACCTTATGATGGATGGAAGTTAATTAATGAAACAGCTGAAGGTGGTTGAACCGACTATGTGATCTTGAGGAACTCAATGAATGAATGAATAAATAAATTAACCAATTATACTATATGACTAAGTTTTAACCCAATTGATGAATCATTCCCATGGGGAAGGACTAGCCATTCATGGTTCTTATAGAACTACATCGAACTTACAGGAACTAACCAAAAAACCTATGATTATGATCCAAACAAGCCTCCTCCCTCCCAACCTTATCCAACCATAATTGCATACTCCCATTTCTTTTTTCCCTTGTGTATCTGTCCACCTTCATGATTCTTGGTCTTGCAGCCAATTATGAGATGGAGGATAGGTTGCTAATGTGAATATGTCGATCAATCATTTGGATCTGTACAGAACTCAGTGCAAGCATTTGATATATAGTGCACAGATCATGATGAAGTAGTGCATCTTCACTCTGCGTTCTCTACTCTACAAACTGATGCTGAGCAGCACATCATTTGTGTAATCTGCAGAATAAATCTTTAAGCATGAATTGGGTACCTTTAGACCATCTGTCATGACTATGTTGGATGATCATAATGAAGCATTGTGATTATTAAGGTTGAAGGATTGAAATAATCACTGAGGAAGAATCAGAGCATTTACACATAGAATTCAATGGCAATGTTCAGGGGTTAACCTCCAGTAGCAACACACAGACAAAAGCAGCAGATAGGAGGTTCCCATATTGTCACTGATCCAGTACCTGACTCTGAACAAATATAATTACAATAACATGATGAGGAATCCCAAAACAGCCTTATACATTTGGAGCAAACAGGCAGTCCTATGTCACTCGCTGATTTCTCTGTGTATTCAACATGGAGAGCAACAAATGAAACTGGCTCAAAAAATAATCAATTCTGGTATCATTTTGCACTCTAGCCCATACATTAAATGCTCAAACTTCTGAAATTCATCAAGCACAGATAGCAATGTACTTCAGAAGAATAAGTTGGTGAAAAGTTGGAGTGGCTCAGTGGTTAGCACTGCTGCCTCACAGTCCCATGGGCCCAGGTTCAATTCTAGCTTTGGGCAAATGTCTGTGTGGAGTTTGCACATTCTCCCTGTGTCTGCGTGAGTTTCTTCTGGGTGCTCTGGTTTCCCCCCTCAGTCCAAAGATGTGCAGCTCAGGTGAATTGGCTATAGTGCTAGGTGCATTAGTCAGAGGGAAATGGGTCTGGGTGGGTTACTCTTGGTGTGGACTTGTTGGTCTGAAGGGCCTGTTTCCATACTATTGGGGAATCCAATCTAAATGTGTAGAAGCATGAGGAGATGCATTTAAGTCTAGAGTGGGAATAGTGAAGATATATTAAATGCTGCAATTTTATAGAGAGGGAGCAGGAACCAAAAGGATTCTGGGTAATCAAAGATGGAGGACAAGAAAAATTTGTGGCTGTAAGAGCTGTTCCTTTTTTTGAGTATTTCAAATGTTGGAGCTGATTTCCTCAAATTTCAGGAGCAGCAATTACTGTTTGATATGCTGTTGCATTGATGTGGAACTTTGGGGGAAAAAAGATCAAAAGATTAAGAAGAAGGAAGACAGACAAAGGCAGTGACCACAAGGTCAGAGAAAGACACCCATGCTGCAGTCTGACACAGCAATGTCTCTGCACAGTTACTGCCTTTGCTGTTTAAGTTCAAGTATCTCTGGACATCGGAGTATATCTAGGAAAAATTAACAAACGGTGAAATTCACAGCTGACCTTGGAGGAATCTGTGTGGGACAGCTCACAGCACAGGAACAGATAAGTGCATCACTCTTAACCATAACCTTGCTGTAAATCTACAATAGTGAGTAGAGTGGGTTCTCTCTTGATTATATGTTTTATTGAGCTCTGTCTCTTGATTAAATTTTAAAAATACAAACCATAAGTATTAAGTTAGCTTGGAGCAGTGTCTTTTTTAGTGCAATAAGATGGTGCAAGTTTCTGGGTCTGTAGATTGTAAAAAAGCAAAGATGGACTTTAGTAGAATGATGTGCTCTTCCTGTCAGATGTGGGAGTTTAGGGAGAGTTTTCACGTTACTGATGATTATGTCTGCAGGAAGTATCTTTGGTTGCAAATTCTGTCAGATCGCATGGATTGATTGGATTGGCAGTTAGAGGCAATAAGGAATTTACAAGAGCTGGGGGTGTGAGGGATGGCAGTTTTAGGAAGGGGGAATGCTGCAGATATAGGCAGGTAGATGGGTTAACTCCAAGAAAGGTAGGAGTGGAAGGCAGGTTTTGTAAGAGTCTCCTGTGGCTATCCCCATCTCAAACAAATATGCTGTTTTGGAAAAAGTAGAGGGTGATGGACTCTTAGGGGATTGTAGCATGAACAGCCAAGTTTCAGGTATTGAGACTGGCTCTAATGTAATGAGGGGTATATCAGGTTCCAAGCGATCGATTGTGATAGGGGACTCTCTAGTCAGAGGCATAGATGGAGGTTTATGCAGACAGCAGCCAAGTGTCAGAATAGTGTGTTGCTTCCCTGGTGCCAGGATCAAGGATGTCTCAGGGAAAGTGCAGAATGTTCTCAAGGGAGAGAGGTTGTTATACACATTGGAACCAATGACAGGAAGGGAAAAGGATGAGATTCTGAAGGGAGAATATAGAAATTTAGGCAGGAATTTAAAAAAGAGGTCCTCAAAGGGAGTAATATCATTTGCCCCCGATGCTACGAGCTAGAGAAGGTAGGAATAGGAGGATAGAGCAGATGAATGTGTGGCTCAGGAGCTGGTGCAAGGAAGAAGGGTTTACCCTTTTGGATCATTGGAATATCTTCTGGGGTAGAAGTGACCTGTAAATGAGGATAGATTATCCCTGAATTGGAAGGGGACTAATATACTGGCAGGGAGATTTGCTAGAGCTGCTCAAGAGGATTTAAACTAGTAAGGTGGGACCCAGGGAGATAGTGAGGAAAGCGATGATCTGAGACTGGTACAGGTGAGAACAGAAGCAAGTTAAGCAGTCAGGTCAGGCAGGGACAGAGCAGAGAACTAGGTAGGACTGATAAATTAAACAGCATATATTTCAATGCAAGAGGCCTAACAGGGAAGGCAGATGAACTCAGGGCATGGTTAGGAACATGGGACTGGGATATCATAGCAATTACAGAAACATGGCTCAGGGATGGGCAGGACTGGCAGCTTAATGATCCAGGATACAAATGTTACAGGAAGGATAGAAATTGTGGGTGGGGGGAGACGAGAGGAGGGGGAGTGGTGTTTTGATAAGGGATAGCATTATGGCTGTACTGAGGGAGGATATTCCTGGGAATCTATCTGGGAAAGTTATTTGGGTAGAACTGAGAAATAAGAAAGGGATGATCACCATATTGGAATTGTATTATAGACCCCCCCCAATAGTCAGAGGGAAATTGAGAAACAAATTTGTAAGGAGATCCCAGCTAATTGTAAGAATAATAGGATGGTTTTGGTTGGGGATTTTAACTTTCCAAACATAGACTGGGACTGCCATAGTGTTAAGGGTTTAGTTGGAGAGGCATTTGTTAAAATGTGTACAAGAAATTTTCTGATTCAGTCTGCGGATGTACCTACAAGAGGAGGTGCAAAACTTGACCTACTCTTGGGAAATAAGGCAGTGCAGGTGACTGAGGTGTCAGTGGGGGGGCACCTTGGGGCCAGCGACTATAATTCTATTAGATTTAAATTAGTGATGGAAAAGGCTAGACCAGATCTAAAAGTTGAAGTCCTAAATTTGAGGAAGGCCAATTTTGATGGTATTAGGCAAGAACTTTCAAAAGTTGATTGGAGGCAGATGTTCGCAGGTAAAGGGACAGCTGGAAAATGGGAAGCTTTCAGAAATGAGCTAACAAGAATCCAGAGACAGTATGATCCTGTTGGGGTGAAAGGAAAGATTGGTAGGTATAGAGACTGGTGGATGACTGAAGAAATTGAGGTTTTTGTCAAGAAAAAGAAGGTAGCATATGTCAGGTATAGACAACACAGATCGAGTGAATCCTTAGAAGAGTATAAAGGCAGTAGAAGTATACTTAAGAGGGAAATCAGGAGGGAAAAAAGGGGACATGAGATAGCTTTGGCAAATAGGGTTAAGGAGAATCCAAAAGGATTTTATAAATACATTACGGACAAAAGGGTAACGAGGGAGAGAATAGGGCCCCTCAAATATCAGGGAGGCAGCCTATGTGTGGAGCTACAGAAATTCAGGGAGATACTAAATGAATATTTTGCATCAGTGTTTACTGTAGAGAAGGACAGAGAAGATATAGAATGTGGAGAAATAGATGGTGCCATCTTAAAAAATGTCCATATTGCATGTTGGATGTCTTGAAACACATAAAAGTAGATAAATCTCCAGGACCTGATCAGCTGTACCCAAGAACTCTGTGGGAAGATAGAGAAGTGATTGCTGGGCCTCTTGCTGAGATATTTGTATCATCGATAGTCACAGGTGAGGTGCTGGAAGACTGGAGATTGGCTAACGTGGTGCCACTGTTTAAGAAAGGTGGTAAGGACAAGCCAGGGAACTATAGACCAGTGAGCCTGATGTCGGTGGTGGGTAGGTTGTTGGAGGGAATCCTGAGGGACAGGATGTACATGTATTTAGAAAGGCAAGAACTGTTTAGGGATAGTCAACATGACTTTGTGCATGGGAAATCATGTCTCACAAACTTAATTGAGTTTTTTCAAGATGTAATGAAGAGGATTGATGAGGACAGAGGGGTGAACGTGATCCATATGGACTTCAGTAAGGAGCTCAGCAAGGTTCCTCATGGCAGACTGATAAGCAAGGCTACATCTAATGGAATACAGGAAGTATTAGCCATTTGGAAAGACAACTGGCTCGAAGGTAGAATACGGAGGGTGGTGGTGGAGGTTTGCTTTTCAGACTGGAGGCCTGTGACCAGTGGTGTGCCACAACAATCGGTGCTGGGTCCACTGCTTTTGTCATTTATATAAATGATTTGAATGTGGACATTGTAGGTATAGTTAGTAAGACCATAAGACATAGGAGTGGAAGTAAGGCCATTCAACCCATCGAGTCCAGTCTACCATTTAATCATGGATAATAGGCATTTCAACGTCACTTACCCACAATCTCCCCGTAGTCCTTAATTCCTTGCAAGATCGAGAATTTATCAATCTCTGCCTCGGAGACATTTAACGTCCCAGCTTCCAGTGCGGTCCTTGGCAATGAATTCCACAGGCATACCAGTTTCTGGCTGAAGAGACATCTCCTTATTTCCATTCTAAATTGACTCCCTCTAATTCTAAGGCTGTGCCCACAGGTCCTAGTATAACCACCTAACGGAAACAAATACTCAGCGTCCACACTTTTTAAGCCATGCATTATCTTGTAAGTTTATATTCAATCTCCCCTCAACTTTCTAAACTCTAATGAATACAATCCCAGGATCCTCAGCCGTTCATCGTATGTTAGGCCTACCATTCCAGAGATCATCCGTGTGAATCTCCAGTGCCAGTATGCCCTACCTGAGGTGTGGGGCCCACAATTGGACACAGTATTCTAAATGGGGCATAACTAGAGCTTTATAAAGTCTCAGAAGCACATCACTTCTTTCATATTTCCAACCCTCTTGAGATAAATGACAACATTACATTTGCTTTCTTAATCACTGACTCAATCTGCAAATTAATCTTTAGAGAATCCTGGATTAGCACTCCCAGATCCCTTTGTACTTCGGCTTTATGAATTTTCTCATTGTTTAAAAAATAGTCTATGTCTATGTTCTTTTTTCCAAAGTGTAAGACCTTGCACTTGCTCACGTTGAATTTCATCAGCCATTTCCTGGACCACTCTCCTAAACTGTCTAAATCTTTCTGCAGCCTCCCCACCTCTTCAGTACTACCTGCCTATCTGCCTAACTTCGTATCATTGGCAAACTTCGCCAGAATGCCCACAGTCCCTTCATCCAGATCATTAATATATAAAGTGAACAGCTGCGACCCCAACACTGAACCCTGCGGGACCCCACTTGTCACTGACTGCTATTCCAAAAAAGGAACCTTTTATCCCAATTCTTTGCCTTCTGTCATACAGCCAACCCTAATCCATGCCAGTAGCTCACCTTTAACACCATGGGCCCTCACCTTACTCAGCAGCTTCCCGTGAGGTACATTATCAAAGGCATTTTGGAAGTCGAGATAAATAATGTCCACTGGGTTTTCCTGGTCTAACCTACTTGTTATTTCTTCAAAAGAATTCTAACAGGTTTGTCAGGCACAACCTCCCCTTACTAAATCCATGCTGGCTTGTTCTGATCCGACCCTACACTTCCAAGAATTTAGAAATCTCATCCTTAATGATGGATTCTAGAATTTTACCAACAACCGAGGTTAGGCTAATTGGCCTATAATTTTCCATCTTTTGTCTTGATCCTTTCTTGAACAAGGGGGCTACAACAGCGATTTTCCAATCACCCGGGACTTTCCCTGACTCCAGTGACTTTTGAGAGATCACAACCAATGCCTCTGCTATTTCCTCAGCCACCTCCCTCAGAACTCTAGGATGTAGCCCATCGGGGCCAGGAGATTTATCAATTTTTTGACCTTTTAGCTTTTCTAGCACTTCCTCTTTTGTAATGGCAACCATACTCAACTCAGCCCCGACTCTCCTTAATTATTGGGATATTACTCATGTCTTCCACTGTGAAGACTGACATAAAGTATAGAGGAACCTCAATTATCCAAATATCAATTATCTGAATATCAGATTATTCGAAGGTCATCTCAAGGTCCCGAAAGAAACATTACATCAAAGAGCTGTTTCAACACTGATCACTTCTTTTGTTTACAGGTACAATGTTTAAAAACTAACTTGGCTCACTGAAATGCTGCCGAGAATAGTTCTGGATAGTCCAGGCATCGTCTTCAAATGACTGACCTCCCGCCCTCTCTCTCTAACCCCACACTTTCTGGAGTTTTTGCCTAGTCTTCCAAATGGGGAGCAGACTTCACAGAAAACTCCGAACCCTAGAGGAAATCAATTAATCGAATAATCAATTATCCGAATGAAATAGTGTCCGTCTATCTTGTTCAGATAATCGAGGTTCCTCTGTTCTTATTAAGTTCTTCAGTCATTTCCTCATCTCCCAGCACTAGCCTTCCTGCATCAATTTAGAGCAGCCCAATATCTACTTTTGCCTCTTATTTGTTTCTTATGTATTGAAAGAAACTTTTACTATCATTTCTAATATTACTGGCTGGCCTACCTTCATATTTGATCCTCTCCTTCCTTATTTCTCTCCTTGTTATCCTCTGTTTTTGTAGTCTTTCTAATCTTCTGATTTCCCAGAGCTCTTGGCCACTTTATAGGCTCTCTCTTTTTCTTTGATACGTTTCCTGACTTCCTTTGTCAACCATGGCTGTCTAATTTGACACACCCCCAACCCCGGATAATCTTTCTTTTCTTTAGGATGTACCTCTGTACTGTGTTCTTAATTACATCCAGAAACCCCTGCCATTGTTACACTACTGTCTTCCCCACTAGACTCTGCTTCTTAGGTTTTTGTCAGTAAGTTTATAAAGGACACCAAAATTGGAGATGTTGTGGACAGTGAACAAGGCTACCTCAGTGTACAACGGGATCTTGATCAGATGGGCCAATGAGCTGAGGAGTGGCAGATGGAGTTTAATTTAGATAAATGTAAGGTGCTGCATTTTGGAAAAGCAAATCAGAGCAGGACTTATTATACACTTAATGGTAAGGTCCTAGGGAGTGTTGCTGAACAAGAAGATCTTGCAGCGCAGGTTCATAGTTCCTTGAAAGTAGAGTCACAGAGAGATAGGATAGTGAAGAAGGCATTTGGTATGTTTTCCTTTATTGGTCAGAGTATTGAGTATAGGAGTTGGGAGGTCATGTTGTGGCTGTACAGGACATTGATTAGGCCACTTTTGGAATATTGTGTGCTATTCTGGTCTCCTTCCTATCAGAAGGATATTGTGAAACTTGAAAGAGTTCAGAAAATATTTACAAGGATGTTTCCAAGATTGGAGGATTTGAACAATATGGAGAGGCTGAATAGGCTGGGGCTATTTTCCCTGGAACGTCGGAGGCTTAGGGCTGACCTTACAGAAGTTTATAAAATCATAAAGGGCATGGATAGTGTAAATAGACATGGTATTTTCCTTGAGGTGGGGGAGTCCAGAACTAGAGGGCATACACTTAGGGTGAGGGGGGAAAATTTAAAAGGGACCTAAGGGGCAACTTTTTCATGCAGAGGGTGATGTGTGTATTGAATGAACTGCCAGAGGAAGTGCTGGAGGCTGGTACAATTACAACATTGAAAAGGCATTTCAATTAGTAAATTAGGAAGGGTTTAGGGGGATATATGGGTCGAGAGTGTGGTGCTGGAAAAGCACATCGAAATATCGATTCTCCTGCCCCTTGCATGCTGCCTGATGTGCTGTGTTTTCCCCACACTGTCCACTCTGATCTCCAGTATCTGTGGTCCTCACTTTCGTCTCCTTTAGAGGGATATGGGCTAAGTGCTGGCAAATGGGACTCGCTTAGGTTAGGATATTTGGTCAGCATAGACAGTTGAACCAATGGGTCTGTTTCTATATTGTACATCTCTATTAATCTATGACTTTGGTGAATTTGTATACAAGCCTTTGAACTTGGTGGTAGCAGTTGATAATGGTGCTAAAAAGGTACACAAGATCCTTGGCTTTATAAACAGAGGCATAGAGTACAAAATAAAAAGCAAACTCAAGAGTTTAGAGATGGTGCAGAGGGGTTTTCCTCAAATGGAACAAGAATAATCGAACTTTAGTTGTATGGAGAGGCTATGAGTTTGTTTTCCTAAGGGCAGGGAAGATTGTATTGGGATCGAATAGATATGATCGAAATCATGGAAGACAAATAAGGATAAATTGTTCCCGGTAATAGAAGAAGGAAGAGAATGCATGGGTGATTGGCAAACATAGAGGGAGTAAAATATAATTTTTCTTTGTGTATTGAATTGTTATGACTCAAACGCATTGCCATAAAGGGTGGTTTTAGCAAATTTCATGTTACTTACAAAAAGGAATTGGATAAGTACTTGGAGGAGAAAAGATACCGAGGAGAAGGTCCATACTCAATGGTCTGAGCAATGAAGGTAAACATGCTAAATGCCTTCTTAACCATCCAGTCTACATGTGATGCAAATTTCAAAGAACTATGTCCCTGAACCTCAATATCTCTCTGTTTGACAACACCACTTGGCCCGACTATGAATTGTATAAGTCCAGCCCTTGCTTCTTTTACCAAAATGCAATACATCACATTTGTGTCAAGAGTGTGGTGCTGGAAAAGCATAGTAGGTCAGGCAGCATCCAAGGAGCAGGAGAATTGATGTTTCGGGCATAAACCCTTCATCATGCAAACAAAAGTGGACCCAGTACAGACCCCTGCAGAACAGACCCCTGTGGGCGGCACGGTGGCACAGTGGTTAGCACTGCTGCCTCACAGCGCCAGAGACCCGGGTTCAATTCCCGCCTCAGGCGACTGACTGTGTGGAGTTTGCACATTCTCCCCGTGTCTGCGTGGGTTTCCTCCGGGTGCTCCGGTTTCCTCCCACAGTCCAAAAATGTGCAGGTCAGGTGAATTGGCCATGCTAAATTGCCCGTAGTGTTAGGTAAGGGGTAGATGTAGGGGTATGGGTGGGTTGCGCTTCGGCGGGGCGGTGTGGACTTGTTGGGCCGAAAGGCCTGTTTCCACACTGTAAGTAATCTAATCTAATCTAATCTCTGGTCAGAGGCCTCCAGTCCGAAAAACAATCCTCTGTCTCCTATCATCTAATCTTGTATCCAACTGGCATGGTCTCCTTGAATCCAACGTGATCTAACTTCAGTAACTAGTCTACCTTGTCAAAGGCTTTACTAAAGTCCACATAAACAACATCAAAGTTAAAAATCACACAACACCAGGTTAGAGTCCAACAGGTTTAACTGTACACCTCAGTCCAACACCGGCATCTCCAAATCATAAACAATATCAAGTAGTCATGTGCAACCTGACCACCAAAAGGTCAATGATTGTTTTCTGTTGAGTGGGAAAATGAATGAAATCATTGAGTTTGACATTTGGATAACCATTTGGATCCAACTGAGGTATGTAAGTTGATGAAAGGATTTGCTCAGGAAGTTAGAACCTGTTTTCTGCAGTAGGTATTCGAGAAAGACAGGAGATAACTTTAAAATGAGATCTAGGCAATTTAGGGGTAAAGAGCTGAAAATGTGTTGCTGGAACAGTGCAGCAGGTCAGGCAGCATCCAAGGAACAGGAGAATCGACGTTTCTGGCATAAGCCCTTCTTCATTTTAGGGCAGCATCCAATTTAGGGGTAAAGCCCTACAACACTTCCTTACACAAAGGGCAGAGGAATCTGGTGCACTCCCCGCCAATGAACCCTCATCCTCATCCCACTATCCAATCTCCTCCCCTGTCCTACCCACCACCAAATAAAATGTTGTTGATATCCATTGATAATTCCAAAATAAAAATGGCTAGATATTCTTAGGTATGGTAAATATTGAGTTCGAATAGTAGGTAAGAAAATGGAGTTCAGACACTGAGAGCTGATGGAATGGTGGAGAAAGTTGTGAGGGCTAAATGCCTGTAGTTGATAAAATTGAGTTGTATATTGTCATGATAAAGGATGAGATATGATTTTGAGGCTGCATTGATACATAACCTCAGGATTATGTGCCTGTGCCTACATTGGTCCGACTACCATCCTATTTGTTGTGGGTTTTTTTTTGTATTGACCGTGATGGAAACAATAGTGTGAAATAAGCTTACTCCTTAACATGAATACTTATGTCCAGCGACATTACGAACGGCATCCCTAGCCTAACGGCTGCTGACTAAATTTCACTTTTTATTTGTGTCACAACCCGAAAAGAATTTGAGATACCTGTTCGAGAGAAGAGACTACTCCAAGCTGACAATTTAAAATCACTAAACAGAAGAATGGAGGAGTGCCCGAGAGCCATTAAAACACTCACTACACGTTAACTGTATTATTGTCATCAGAATGACGCAGAATCCATGGAAAATCTCAGTGTAACTGTAATATGAGTCATTTTTTTTGCCAGTAAAAATCGATGACAGTTTTATACCAAAGCATCACTGTGTTCAGATTTCCTCAGTCATTCATTGCACTGTTACTAATTACATTTGTCAAACCTCCGCTTAGTTCAGTTTTAACCTTGCTGAACATGAGTAAAATAATACACAAGCATGTTTAGGCATAGCATTACCCAAGTTCATAATTTTCAGTTTATCAAAACTTTTATTTTAGCAATAATTTTATTCCTCATGACAGAAACTGTACAGTAGTTTGTAAACATCATTGGATGTTGTTTTCATGATATTATCATCTTTCACACGTTCACAAGAAAAAACCTGCACAACTGCACCATTTCAAATACACTGTGTTAAATGCACAGATGTTGAACCAATGGTTCAGAAATTAATTTCCATAACATCAATGAGACAAACAACAATTTAATGAAAGGAGATTAAATATGTTCCCTATCTTCACCATGCACAAACCGTTTGCATTAAGTTTTATGCTCTAATATGTTTATAAGAGCCCATGTAATTTCACATAAGAATCACCATAAAATGTGGATACATTTTACTGTAATGTCTGTGTGGGATCCAGAAAATCCTGTGGCATAATACTAGCCTGATTTTATCAAATAATGATGAATTATTCATATTCAAATGCAACAGGACCTTCAAGAGTGGAAGATGCATAATTAAAGTCAGAAATCTAAAAGTTGGTTTCTGAGATGTGCTGTTCCACCATTTGTATGGCACCTCTTTCTTTGCTTCTCCATTGAGCGTGCTGTTGTTGTATGTACGTCATAGGTGCAAGCTAAATTCACCACAGACAGTGAACGTTTCAGTTTAAGTACCCTTTCAATAGTGAGATGTTAATTACATAAAAACATAAGAAATAGCAGGTGTAGAAAACCCATCCTTTCAATCCTACCTTATTTCACGGCTGATCCATCCCAGACTTAACTTCTTTTTTTGTACTGGCCTCTCAACATCTGAATATTTCAAAATTCTATCGCTTCTTTAAATACATTCAGTGATGTAGCTGCCACAACTCTCTGGGATAGAGAATTCTAGATAGTCACTATCCTTTGAAGAACAGATATTCCTTTGCATCTCAGTTTTAAATGAAAGGCCCTTATTCTGAAACCATATCCCCTAGATGAAGACGCCCCCATTAGTGGGAACACAATTCAACACCTAGCTTGTCAAATCCTCTCAGAATCTTATATATTTCAATAAGATCATTCCTCATATTTCCAAACTTGAATGAATAAAGGCTTGACAAGTCAAGCCCTTCATCACAGGAATGAGCGTAGTGAGTCTCTTCTGAACTGCCTCCAGTATCAGCTTGTTTTTATTTTTTTTATTTTGAGGACCAAAACTGTAACAGTACTTCAGATAAGGTCTTACCAACACTCTGTACGTTTGTAACAAGACTTCCTTATTTTTAAACTCCAACCATCTAGTGATAAAGGAATCTGCCTTAGGAATTTGCCTTAGGAACTACTTGCATGGTAAACTTTTTTGTGAATGCTCAAAATACCCGTATACTGTCTCTTTCCATTTAATAATCAATAGCTTTTTTATTCTTCCCACCACAGTGCTTGACTTGACACTGTTGTACATTCATCACGATCTGCCAAATATTTGTCCACATACTCAACCTCAAATCAGCATGACGTACTGCTATTTTTGTGTCATCAGCAAATTTGAATATATTATATTTGACCCCTACTTCCAGTTCATTAATATAGATGATATATAATTAACGCCCAAGTACTGATCTTTATGGTAACCCATTAGTTATATCTTTCCAACCTGAAAAAGATGCATTAATCCTGACTCTCTGTCTTTGCTTTTTTAACCAATCAACAAATGATGCTAATATATTACTCCAAATACTGTGAGGTCCAATCATGTGCAATAATATTTGGTGGCACCTGATCGATTACCTTTTGAAAATCCACATGCACTATATATACCAGTTCCCCTTTATCAACCTTGCTTGTTATAACCTCAAAAAGCATCAGCAAGTTTGTCAAATGTGACTTCCCCATTGACTCCAATGGATTGCATTAAAGCTTTCTAAAAGTCCTGGTATCTCTTTCTTAATAATGGACTCCAGCATTTTTCCAATGACAGATGATACACTAACTGGTCTATAATTAGGTGCTTTTTGTCCCTTCCTTCTCGATTATGGGCATCCAATTAGTGAATTTGCAGTCCGCTTTCAATGAATTCAATGAGGTCAGGAATCTACAACCTTCCTTTAAAACAGCCAGCCATTCTCTCTGAAGGTTCATGTGTGGAGCTTCATTATTTCAATTTTAATTGTTGTTGGAGATTTTAGAAATCTGAGGTACAAGCTCATTTACTCAAATGATCCACCAACTGAATTTCTATGATTGTGGCATGACAAGCTGCATTCCCAGGCAGTCCCAGTATTCTTTTCAGTCTAAGCGATTGTTATGTTTATGGTAATGGTCTAATCACCAGTGATTGATTAACTCTATGGCTTAGTCTACTTAAAACATTAAAGCACATTTTAAATTATGAAACAGACATTGCAGCAAACCATATGATTTCTGTTGGGAAACTTGCAAACCCGCATAGACTAACTGACAGGCAAAGTTAAAACATTGTATATACATGGATTCCTTAAAGGTAAATTATCTTAAAGTCAAGGTTCACATACAACAGTGAGCTCTCTGAGCTGCAGGGTACCAAGTAGCATTCTCCAGAAGTTATATGGTTCATGCAGCGTTTCTTTCTTAAACATACAGTACCTCTAAAGTTAAAATGAATTCCTGCATTGCACTGTAGAATGTTAGATAATTTTTTTTTCACAAAACAAAAAGCCATGTCCCACCATTAAAAGGACAGAACTCTCAGACTTAATGATGCAATTCTGGAAGTACTCTGCTGGAAGAACTGTTTCTCGGCAGAACGGGAGTCAACTTTCTGGTCGGGAGCAGAAAGATCTTGAGAGTGATCCTGAAAAGAAAATGGGCACGTTAATTAAAGGTATTGAATACCAAAAGCATGGCAGCAGTGGTGTAGAAAATGTAATGATATCACTTAGGTGGTCAAAGTGACTGAATGCAGCTCAACATAACATCTACTACTCATCACAGTACATTCCTTCCACTCTGCACAAAACATCATTTCTCCATCACTCAGCCAGCAATGCATCGTGACACACAGGATTCATCCCTACTGTTCTTAGGCTGTGCCGCACTCCCTCATATTTTTGAAGTACACTGACCATATATAAACCTCTCACTGCCTCTTCACATCTCAGCTATAGCAAGCATTACCCATGCACACAGGCATACAGTTGTTGATATTCAACCCTCTCTCTCTCTCTCTCTCTCTGTAGAACTGGCAAACAACAGATAGAAGAGCTACAGGACTAATGGAGAAATGTAACTAATATATATCTCAACATCCGGGAGAAATGATTCTTACCATCAAGGCAAGCAGCGCAATGGAGCCAATGGTATAGAATCAAACTCCAGACCTTGGCTCTGTGAGGCAGCAGTGCTAACTACTGAACCACCATGCCTGGGACTACCCTGGATAATGGTATGTTATTGCCTTAAGTAACGTCTCCATGAGCTCCTCATTCTCATCCTGAAAGATGCCGTAACTTACGGTGTGTTATGATGAAGCTGCTCCTTTAACAATGTTATGCTGTCCTTGGCATTTGTTTTTATTTGTTTTTGTCGTAAATGACACAAACTCTGAAAAGTCTGGGGCTGAAGGGTTTTATGGCCAATTTAACTATAGCTAATAGATACTGCCTCAGGCAAGAAGGCTTTCAAGGTTTAAGAAAAGACATGTAAACTGAAAGAGGAGTGGCCAGTTCTCACAGATCAGCTTCTCTCTGGTTTGTTTTTTTCAGCAGTAGTGTGAAGAAAGGCTGCTGGACCCAGAGAACCACATCGCGGCTGGTACGCACTCTCTGATATCTATCTTTTAAGAACTTATGTTTGATTTTACCTTTTGTGCCAAGGGGTGCTTATGGGATTGCTGTAAGTATCTGGAACAGCATCATTCCGCTGGGATAGTGTGTTGGGTTTTTGGATAGGATACATTACCTGGTACTCTGTTTTCTGTCCTTTGTGTTTCATTCAGTAATCTTATAGTTTTAAACAAAATAGAATTTAATTAAGTGGTTGGACCAGCTGATTCTCTCCTGGAATATTCACAATACACCTGCTGAACACAATTAGCAAAGTAAGGGTCTGGTCTACCTTCCTGAAATGTTTTGAGGGGGTCTAGCTTGGTCTATAACTGTGTATAATAATAGATTTCCTACTTTACTTCCCACATCCCCAATTCTCTGACCACTATCCCCCACTCAACCAGCTCGTTGTGCATCACTTGCAGTCACAAATGAAGCAAAGAGCACAGAGGAAGTCATTCAAACATAATTCTCACACCCACTGACTCAAACTCAAAACACAACACAAACTTTAGAGGCTAGTTTAGATTTGGATTCTGCACATGATCAGTTACCAGGCATGAATGAACTGTATCCAAGTCAAGAACAAGGAACCTAAAATCACCTCAGCCATAATTTGTTGAGTATTGTTAAAGTAAGAGGTTTCAAGAGTCAATAGGGAGACCGTAGCTGCGCATTTGTTGGCCAATTTTTATATTTGTGCATTGAGTCAGTTCATTCAGATCTGTGCTGTCATGCTCTCACCCTTCCAAATCCTTTCAGATTATATAATATTGGCACATTTGAGCAGTACTCTACCTCATTCATGTGGAAGATAGAGAAAGTTATCATTGGCACCTGTCACTCTACACAAATATGAATCTGAACAACATTGCTTGAAATTGAAATTTACCACGAAAAGTTAATAATCACACAACACTAGGTTATGGTTAGATTAGATTCCCTACAGCGTGGAAACAGGCCCTTCAGCCCAACCAGTCCACACCGACCCTCCGAAGAGTAACCCACCCAGACCCATTTTCCCTCTGACTAATGCACCTAACACTATGGGCAATTTAGCATGGCCGACTCACCTGACATGTACATCTTTGGACTGTGTGACGAAACTGGACTACCCGGAGGAAACCCACACACACACGGGGAGAATGTGCAAACTCCACACAGTCACCCGTGGCTGGAATTGAAACTGAGACCCTGGTGCTGTGAGGCAGCAGTGCTAACCACTGAGACACTGTGCCAGCCAGGTTATAGTCCAACAGGTTTAATTGGAAGCACTAGCTTTCGGAGTGCTGCTCCTTCATCAGGTGGCTTCCAATTAAACCTGTTGGACTATAACCTGGTGCAGTGTGCTTTTTAACTTTGTACACCCCAGTCCAACACTGGCATCTCCAAATCATGACCACCAAAAATAGTTTGCTTGGTCATCATTCCTCTTTATTTCTTAATCTAGTCCTTTCTCTTTCCCTTTCACTGGGTGGAATCTCGGTTAAGTCATTTTTGGCAATCAGAATATGAAGGAGATAGGACAGGATGATATGAGTGGACTGAGGATTTTCCACATCTAGCCAAATTTACCAGAGGCAGGGTGGAAGGGGAGAAAAGCAGAAATTAGCAGTCAATCTGCAAATTTAAGTGCCCAGTTGAGAGTAGACTGAGGGTAGCACCAAACATCTTACTGACAGCGGATGGACTCACCCACTCAGGCTAAAGTTTGTGGTCAGCACTCCAACTACAGACACAACCTTGGCCATGTACCATTCTGTGGAGAGGCTTCTCTACTTCTTGTGACTTAGCAGCTGTAGCCAAAGTTCTGAGGCTGTATTCTTCCAAGGCCACAGTCCTCAGGCTGGAGCAGAAATCTCAAGAACTTGGCCAACATCCAGAATTGGATGATGCTCTCAGAGAGAGTTTCCATGAAGGCCATGCAGATGATCCACTGTCATTCAGGAATGGGCCCTGCTAATGGTCCTGATTTGTAATTATCTTTAAGTGCTTAAAATTCTGTAATTTATTTTTTTTTCAGTATCTGATTTGACAATTGAATTCACTTGCTATAGGCTATATTTCATCTCAATCTGATTGGTTAAGGAGATACATAGTTGCTTGCTCAATATGCTCAAATGTCAATTGGGTAGTTTGCTGATTGCTACCACATCATCAACTTACACTTTTGCTGATCCTCAGTTAAAATGTATGAGTTAGATTGGCAAGTAGACGTTTAGTGAATACAAACATAATTTGATTCCCTGCTGATGAAAATTAAAGCCCAATATGCATATGCAAACTAGAATACAATGTAACATTTTCTGCTCATGTAAAATACAACATGTTAAGAAACACAATACACATGAACTCAGTCTGTCTGTAATGAGTAAAATTGTGCCGTGTTTTTCTACATAGTATGAGTGAGTCCCTATGATAAATACCTGGAATGAGATATTTCTTTAGCGCACAATCACCGGCTGCGTGAAACCATTACAAGCATCAAAAAACAGAGTTGCAATTGACATCTACAGTTATGGTTCAACATGTAGACACTGATTTAGTTGTACAGTATGGGAATATACAGAATAGTAATTGGATTCTGTTGTGGAGAAAGTGAGGACTGCAGATGCTGGAAATCAGAATCGACGAGTGTGGTGCTGGAAAAGCACAACCGGTCAGGCAGCATCCAAGAAGCAGGAAAGTCAACGTTTCGAGCATACGCTGTTCATCAGGAATGATTCCTGATGAAGAACTTAAGCTCGACATGCCGACTCTCCTGCTCCTCAGATGTTGCCTGACTGGCTGTGCTTTTCCAGTACCACACTCTTCGATGTTGGATTTTATTGTACCTACTTTACAGGTTGAAACACTTCCCAGTCCTTCATTAGCTATTGTCTATAACCAGCACTATGTCACATCCGTATGCTAATGATAGGTCTAATGGATGATGCTGTTCTTTTAACAAGGTTATGTTGTCCTTGGTCTTTTTTTTTCAGAGAGGTCATAAAAGACACAGACTCTGAAGAGTCTAAGTTGAAGGGTCTTTGGGCCAATTTGATTATAGCTAACAGATCTTGCCTCAGACAAAAGGTTTTCAAGTTAAAAAAAACATTTGTAGAATGAAAGGGGAGTGGCCAGTTCTGCCAGCTCAGCTTCTCTCTGGTTTAGGTTTGGTTTGGTTTTTGCAGTCAGGCCATGAAGCTGCTAGACCCAAACAAGTAGGTCCATGCTGATCCTCCCTCTCTCTGACATCTCTCCTGTAAGACCCTGAGTACGATTTTACCTTTTGTGCTAAGGGGTGTTTATGGGGATTGTTGCAAGTATTTGGAACAGCATCATGAAGTTGGGATATTCTGTTCGGTTTTTGGATAGGTTGTTATTCTGTATTCTGTTCCCTTTTTGTTTGGGTTTCACTCACTAAGCTTGTAAATAAATTCTGTTTTGTTTAAGACTGAGCAGTTTGACCAGGCCACATCCCTCCTGGAATATTTGTGTTACACCTGCTTAACACATCAAGCAAAGTTAGGCCCTGGGCTACCTTCTTGAAATGTTTTGAGGGGGTCAGGCCAAGCCCATAACACTAATGCTTATTTTGTGTTCTCTCTCTGAACTGGGACAGGAACTACAGTTCTAATATTAGAGTCAGCCTTAGACATCCTGATTGGGACACAAATTATAGATACAATGCAGCTTCATTCCCAAAATCAGTTTTGCTATCATGTCTATCAAGTGGGAATCCCAAAAATATCAGCATTCCAAATGATACTCATTGTAGCCTCTATGGTCACCTCGATTTTGATCTCATTTGACATTGGGTTTTATTGTAAGTTAAAGGATATTTGTTTCAATCTATCTACTCAATTTATTTCAATTGGGATTGATTTTCTTATGTTCTCCTCTGGGTTTTAAGGTAGGCATTCTGGGAGGATTAGATAAAATGTGCTGACATGGTCTCCTACATTTAAATAACCTCATGATCTTGGGATTGATGAATTGTGCTATTGTCAATAAGAATTCTTCTTTTACCTGGAAAAATTCAAATGAGAAGTCATATTTCCAGAACTATTAACAATGAGCCACAAACATTCGCTTTTTTGGTGATAATTACAGGCTATGAAAGAATTTCGAAACCCCTAGTGTTTTTAGCATTGACTGGAGAAGGTGCACTTCAGTGAAAGATTTAATCTATGCTGTCAGTCCAAGAAAGTTCTAAATGTACAAACAGACAAAACAACAATCTCTGGACGATTAGCTGCCTTAGGAATGTATTCCTGACCATCTGTTGTTCCTGTAGTATATCATAGATTGGATTGCGAAAATAACACAACACAGATAAGCAGATGGTAACAGAAGTAATCATTAGAAACATTGTAGAAATAAAGCCATTCTCATATCACATTGCTAGTATAGAAAAGGAATCTTGGTTTGCTTTCAGTAGAGATGTACTGTTTACTAATGATTTTAATTCCATGTTTTTTGAATAGCTTCCAGCAATCTTTTTTCTGTCAAGGTTGTGTGAATTGAGTCTTGCAGCTTGCCTTAAGTGTGATACGGGTGTTACAAGTATTGCCAGGGAGAATGCTTCACAAGCTTCAAGTGATTGTCAGCACTGACGTAGAGCTATGCATTGTGATCTGAACCTCTGGTATTACTGTCACACCTTCAGCATGTAGAGGGCTATGCTTTGAGTGACAATTAACAATGAGCAGTAAAGATAAATTATAATCAGAAAACAACTGGTGTTCTGGCATGTAATTGTTGCTGAAGGGCCTAAGGCTCATTCATTATGTCTCTATATTACACTATTTCAGATGAACTTGATACACCATCGTACAACACACAAGAGTTTCTTCAGCCCACTGCACTCACTGACTTTTGAAAAGACTATCCAGTAAACATCACCGCTTGCTTTTTCAAAAGAATCATAGAATTCAAAGAGCCATGCACATTTCCGTATAGGAACATATGGGAAATAGCTTCAAAGAAGAAATTAAGAAAAATATTGAGTTATTATACGACAATAAATTGTAAGTGGTGACAAGCCTTTGGTAGAAATGGATTAGCACACATTTTGAACCCTGGCCAATTTCCCTTTCCATTTACAGGCCATTCTACACTTTTGCTGTAAACCAATTTCAGCCAAGATGCACTCTGCAAGAACATGAGGTAAAGGGTGAAGACTGTCCATGGTCAATGTTCTTGAACAATGGATATACATGCAATTTTTCATTAATTTACCAAGAAGAGTCAACTGCTTTAAAAAGAACACTTGAATAGGAACATTTCTAAAATTTTAGATTGCAGGCATAACGCACAGGGAGAAATCTTATATGGGTCTGAGCAATGCAGGCAATGGCAAGATTTGTGGCAAAATTGCATGAGACATTAGAAGGTAAGCATTTCAAACTTTAAGGGTTAATCTATTAGGACTGCTAGCTTGCAATTTAGTATTTTTCATAAGAGATTGTCTGCTGACACTGGAAACGCAGGGCAACTGTGTATGTGCGCTCATTCAGAAACATACATGTGCATGGTTCCAGACACTCAACACCATTGAGGTTTGTGAGACACAACCTGCCCTTGACAAATCCATGTTGACTATTTCCAATTGAATTGTTGCTGGCTAGATGATTATATTTACAAGGATGTCACCAGGGTTGGAGGATTTGAGCTATAGGGAGATGCTGAACAGGCAGAGGCTGTTTTTCCTGGACCATCGGAGGCTGAGGGGTGACCTTTCGGAGGTTTAAAAAATTATGAGGGGCATGGATAGGGTAAATAGACAAAGTCTTTTCCTTGGGGTCAGGGAGTCCAGAACTAGAGGACGTAGGTTTAGGGTGAGAGGGGAAAGATATAAAAGAGACCTAAGAGGCAACTTTTTCACATAGAGGGTGGTACAGGTATGGAATGAGCTGCCAGAGGATGTGGTGAAGGCTGGTACAATTGCAACATTTAAGAGGCATTTGGATGCGTATATGAAGAGGAAGGGTTTGGAGGGATATGGGCCGGCCGCTGGCAGGTGGGACTAGACTGAGTTGAGATATCTGGTCGGCATGGATGAGTTGGACTGAAGGGTCTGTTTCCATTCTGCACATCTCTATGGCTCTATGACTCTATCCTTTCCAAAACTTTCCCTACAACAGACATAAGGCTCACTGGTCTATAATTAACTGGGTTAGCTCTAATGCCCTTCTTGAACAAGGGCACAACATTTGCAATTATCCAGTCCTCTGGTACTAAACCTGGAGACAATGACAACTTAAAGATCAAGGCCAAAGGCTCGGCCGTGTCCTTCCTAGCTTCCGAGAGAATTCTTTGAAAAATCCCATCCGGCCCAGGGGACTTAGCTACTTTCACACCTTCTAGAATTAATGACACCTCTGCCTTACTAACCTCAATCCTTTCAAGTCTAATAACCTGCATTACCATCTTGTGCTGCACAATATTTTCCTTTTCCTGAGTGAAAACAGATAAGAAATATTTGTTTAGCACCTCTCCAAATCCATAGGATCCACACTCAACTTCCCAGTTCTGTCTTTGACTGACCCCATTCCTACCCTTGTCATCCTTTTATTCCTCACATATCTATAGAAAGCTTTAAGGTTCTCCTTTATTCCACCCGAGCTGAAGACTACTCATGTCCTCTCTTTGCTCTTCGTAACTGTCTCTTTAAATCCTTCCTAGCTTCTCTGTAAATCTCCATCACCTCATATGAACCATCTCACTCCAACGTCACATAAGCCTCCCTCTTCCACTTAACAAGAGATGTAATTTCTTTAGTAAACCATGGTTCCCTTACCTTATCACTTCCTCCTTGCCTGACAGGGACATACCTGTCAAAGACACGCAATATTTGTTCCTTAAACCAGCTCCACATTTCGATTGCATTCCCCTGCATTTTGCTGACCCATTCTATGCATCCTAAGCCTTGTCTAATTGCATTATAATTTCCCTTCCCCCATTGATAAATCTTGGCCTGTGGCATGTACCTAACCCTTTCCATCGCTAAACTAAACATAACTGAATTATGGTCACTCTCTCCAAAAGTGCTCACCTACCACTAAATCAAACACCTAGCCTGGTTCATTACCAAGTAACAGACCCAGTGTGGCCTCCCCTCTTGTTGGCCCTTCGATATACTGTGTCAGGAAACCCTCCAGCACACATTGGACAAAAACTGATCCATCCGACGTACTAGAGTTGTAGCATTTCCAGTCAATGTTGGGGAAGTTAAAGTCCTCCATAAGGGCCACCCTATTCCTTTCACTCTTGCCCAGAATGATTTGCCAATCCTCTCCTCCACATCCCCGGAACTTTGCGGAGGCCTATAAAAAACTCCCAGCAGTGTGACCTCTCCTCTCCTGTTTCTAACCTGAGCCCATACCAACTCAGTATTTGAGTCCTCGTCAAATGTTCTTTCAGTGACCATTATACCATCCTTGACTAACAAAGCCACATCTCCCCTCTTTTACCACCTTCTATGATATTAATGAAAGATCTAAACCCTGGAACCTGCAACATCCATTCCTGACCTTGCTCTATCCATGTCTCAGTAATGGCCACAACATTGAAGTCCCTAAGTTCTTGAAAACTAAGATCTTCATGGATAGCTCATACAGTGGCTGTAAAATGGTCATACCACAGAAAGGGAATGGGTGACTGCCAGATAGAGTAAAAGTATAAGGCAGGTAGCACAGGAATCCACTTGGGCCATTGCCCTCTTGAACAGATTTTCCATTTTGAATATTGTTGTGGATATGGATTCTTAAGGGAATGCAGCAAGAGTGAAGCCCATAGTACTAGGAGTGGCTCAATTGCACACAAGAAGGAAAAAGGAATGGTTGACCAAGGGATTTTATCGTAAAGAGAATAGACTGAACTTTTAGCTGTCACAAATGTGATAGCAGGATGCTATGTTGCTCCTTGTTCCACGATCAACAATGTTACTGAATGGTTGCGGGACTTTCCGAAAGGGGCTACAGAACAGCCAGAAGTCATGATCCATGCTGGTACCAATGGCAAAGGAACAAAGAGAAATGAGGTCCTGCAAGGAGAAAAAAGAATTTTAGAAATAAGTTTATAATAAAGCAGGGCCTCAAAACTAATAACTTCAAGATTAGTCCTAGTACCACAAGCTGGTGAGATCAGGAACAGGAGAACAGACACATTCAATACAAGATTGGAGGGATGGCCTAGAAGGGAGGCATTTAGATTCTTGAGGCACTGGAGCTATTTCTGGGGAAGGTAGAATCTGTACAAATTGAACGTCATCAGGACTAAGACAATTTTCCTTGTGGTACATTCACTCATACTGTGAGGAAGGGTTTAGACTAGAACAAGATCATAGAATCCATGCAATGCAGGTAGAGACCATTAAGGCTATTGGGCCTGCACTGACCATTTAAAGGGCATTCCACCCAAACGCACTGCCACGCCGTATCCCCATAAACCAGCATTTCCCATGGCTAATCCATCTAGCCTACACATCCCTGGACACAAAGGGGCAGTTTAGTGTGGCCAATCCACCTAACCAGCATATCTTTGTACTGTGGGAGGAAACCACCGCACTCGGAAGAAACCCATGTGGGCATGAGGAGAAATTGAAAGCTCCACACAGATAGTTGCTCAAGTTTTGAATTGAACCCAGATCTGGCACAACAGTGCTAACCGCTGAGCCACTGTGCAGGAGTGAGAAAAGTGGGGAAACAGAAATGGAAATGAAAAATAGAGAAGTAGAAAGCAAATGTGGAAATCAAAGGAAACTAGCAACAAATGGGACTGTAGTACAAAAATAAATGTGTAGATCTGGCAGTGGGGGTAATCAGGGATGGCGCTGAACAACATTCTGTAGGCTAGTATTGACCTGAAACTGAGCTGGACCTCCCATCTAAACCCATACTGCAGATATAAGACCAGGTCAGAGGCTAGGAATCCTGCAGAAAGTAATTTACCTCCTGACTCCCAAAGCCAGTCAACTGTTACAAAACATGAATCAGGATTGGGATGGAATACTCCCTAATTGCCTGGATGAGTGCAGCTCTGACAACACTAAAGAAGCTTGACACCATCCAGTACAAAGCAGCCCACTTGATTGACACAACCTCTACAGGCATCCACTCCCTCTACCACTGAAACTCAGCAGTGTGTACTATCTACAAGAAGCACTGCAGAAATACACCAAATCTCCTTAGACATCACCTTTCAAACTCATGACCACTTCCACCTAGAAGGATAAGAGCAGCCGATATATGCCAACACCTCCCCCCCACCCCCTTCCCCAGCATCAAAGACTCTCACCATCCTGAATTGGAAATATGTCAATGTTCCGTCAGTGTAACTGAATCAAAATCCTGGAATTTCTTGCCATCTGGACTGTACATCTACAATATCACATGGACTACAGTGGTTCAAGAAAACAGCTCACCACCACCTTCTCAAGGGCAACTAGGTATGGGCAATAAATGTTGGCCCAGCCAGTGACACCCATATCCCATGAATGGTTTTAAAACAAAATGAAGTTACCTCTGGAACCATCCTTGACTTCAGTGATTCCTAAAAGATCACCACCAATGCCTCTGCCATCTCCTCAGCTATCTCCTTCAGAATCTCAGGTGTAGTCCATCCACTTCAGGTCTTTTATTTGTTTTCAGACCTTTCAACCTGCCCAGCTCTTTCTCCTTAGTGATAGCTGCTACACTCACATCTGCCCCTTTATCTCTTGAAAATCAGATATGGTACTGGGTCTTCCGCTGTGAAGGATGGTGCCCCGGAGCCATTTCTGGGGAAGGTAGAATCTGTACAAATTGAACGTCATCAGGACTAGGACAATTTTCCTTATGGTACATTCACTCATACTGTGAGGAAGGGTTCAAACTAGAGCAAAATCATAGAATCCATACAATGCAGGTAGAGACCATTAAGGCTATTGGGTCTGCACTGACCATTTAAAGGGCATTCCACCCTAACGCACTGCCACGCCCTATCCCCATAAACCAGCATTTCCTCTGCCATTTCTTTGTTCCCTATTGTTACTTCTCCAGCCTTATTTTCCAGTAGTTCAAGGTCTACTCTTACCTCTCTCTTGCCTTTTGCATAATGAAAAAAATTTGCAATCTTCTTTTATATTATTAGCTAGCTTGACTAAATATTTCATCTTTTCTCCTCCTTATTCTTTTTTTAGGTGTCTTCTGCTGGTATTTAAAGGTTTCCCAATCCACTGCTTCCCACTAATCTTCACCACATTGTATCCTTTGCCTTGTGCTTTTATGCTGTCTCTATTTCTCTTGTCAACCATAATTGCCTGGTCCTCCCTTTAGTATGCTTCTCCTTCCTTGGGACGTATTTCTTCTGACCATCCTGAATTAACCCCAGAAACTTCTGCCATTGTTGCTCCACCATCCTCCCTGCTAGATTCCTCCTTCCAATCAACTCTAGCCAGCTACCAACCTCATGTTTTTACAGTTATGTTCACTAAATTGTAATTCCGTTGCATCTGATTCCAGCTTCTCCCTTTCAAATTGCAGGGTGAATTCTATCACATTATGGTCACTGACCCCGTGGTGCTCCTTCTCCTTAAGGTCCCTAATCACGTCTGCCTTATTGCACATCACCAAATCCAGTTGTGTCTGCTCCCTAGTGGGCTCTACCACAAGCTGTTCTAAAAGGACATCTTGTAGATACTCCACGAAATCCTTTTCTTGGAACCCACTATCTGATTTCCCCAGTCCACCTGTACATTGAAGCTCCCGTGATTATTGTAATAGTGCCTTTCTTACATGCCTTTCTGTCTCTTGATTTATTTTCTTCCTCACATCCTGACCACTGCTAAGAGGCCGGTAGGTAACTCCCATCAGCATCTTGTTTCTTTTGCAATTCCTCAACTCCACCCACACAGTTTCTATACCTTCTGACCCTCGGTACGCTACTTGTTATTGATTTAATTTTATTTCTTACTAGCAAGGCAATTCTGCCCCCTCTACCTGTCCTTTCCAAGGACATGTATCCTTTGATATTTAATTCCCAGCCCTGAACTCAATGCAGCCACGTTTCTCTGATGCCCATGACATCATAGCTGCCAATTTTAATCTGCACTACAAGCTCATTGATCTTGTGTTGTATATTGCGTGCGCGCGTGCGTTGAAGTACAACACTCTCAGTCCTGTGATGACTGAGCCCTTTTCATAATTGTCCCCTTATCTATTGTGCCTCAAGTGAAATTCCTGAATCTCTCCATACTCTCTGTCTTATTTCTTCTTCTAGAAACTTCAATAACATTTCCTGAGGCCTCCCTTCCCCTATTAATTGGTTTGACATCCTTGTGACGATCTTTCCGCTCAGATCCTGGTGCCAGATCAGTTCCGATTGTACCTGTCCAGTGGTACAGTTCCTTCTTGTTCCAATACTGATGCCAGTGCCCCACGAAATGAAATCCCTTTTCCCAACACCACTCCTTTAGCTGGGTGTTTGCTTCTCTAATTTTCTTATCTCAATGCTAATTTGCACATGACTTGAGTAATAATCTAAAGGTTATAATGCTCAAGGTCCTGTTAGTTAATTTTGTTCTTAATTCCTGATAATCCCCAAACAGTACCTCTTGCCTACCCATGCATGTGATGTTGGCCCCAACATGGACCACAACAATGGAATCTTCTCCCTCCCAGTCCAATATCCTTCCAAGGAGGTTCGAGATGTCCCTTATCTTGCCAACACACCATGCAAGATTCTTGATCTTACTTACAAATGATGCTATTTGTACCACTAATTGTAGAATCTCCTATAGCTACCAGCAGCATGGTGGCTCAGTGGTTAGCACTGCTACCTCACAGCACTGCTACCTCACCTCACCTCACACCCAAGTTCAATTCCAACCTCGGACATCTGTCTGTGTGGAGTTTGCACATTCTCCCCGTGTCTGCATGGGTTTCCTCTGGGTGCTCTGGTTTCCTCCCACAATCCAAAGATGTGCAGGTCAGGTGAATTGGTCATGCTAAATTGGTCACAGTGTTAGGTGCATTAGCCAGAGGGAAATTGTTCTGGGTGGTTACTCTTCGAAGGGTTAGTGTGGACTTGTTGGGCCGAAGGGTCTGTTTCCACATTGTAGGGGAATCTAATCTAAACGGCCACTTTTCTAATTGCTATCCTCTCTTGAATAGCTTCCTGCACCAAGATGAAGTGGTTAATTTACCACCACAATTTCCATAGATTGTTACTTTCCTGTAATATTATTTATCTTTTCCAAGTTGTGTGACACTGAATCTTTCACAGAACACCCAGATTTCCTGTTCCATAAATTGTTGCTTTGAATGCTGTCAAACAGAATTGCCAAAATCTATCAGGTCACATGCCGAATGTAACGTTTTGAGATTTTTATCCATTTGACCCAAAGTGGAATAACTAATATTACAATAGCATTGTTCCATTAACTTCCTTTTACAGATTAGATTACTTACAGTGTGGAAACAGGCCCTTTGGCCCAACAAGTCCACACCAACCCTCCAAAGAGCAACCCACCCAGACCCATTCCCCTTCCCCTTCACCTAACATTATGGGCAATTTAGCATGGCCAATTAACCTAACCTGCACATTTTTGGAAACCAGAGCACCCGGAGGAAACCCACACAGATATGGGTAGAATGTGCAAACTCCACACAGACATTGCCTGAGGCAGGAATTGAATGCAGATCTCTGGTGCTGTGAAGCAGCAGTGCTAACCACTGGATTTTGGATTAGTGGTGCTGGAAGAGCACAGCAGTTCAGGCAGCATCTGAGGAGCAGCAAAATCGACATTTCGGGCAAAAGCCCTTCATCAGGAATAAAGGCAGTGAGCCTGAAGCATGGAGAGATAAGCTAGAGGAGGGTGGGGGTGGGGAGAAAGTAGCATGGAGTACAATAGGTGAGTGGGGGAGGGGATGAAGGTGATAGGTCAGGGAGGAGGGTGGAGTGGATAGGTGGAAAAGAAGATAGGCAGGTAGGTCAAGTCATGGGGACAGTGCTGAGCTGGAAGTTTGGAACTGGGGTGAGGTGGGGTAAGGGGAAATGAGGAAACTGTTGAAGTCCATATTGATGCCCTGGGGTTGAAGTGTTCCGAGGTGGAAGATGAGGCGTTCTTCCTCCAGACGTCTGGTGGTGAGGGAGCAGCGGTGAACAAGGCCCAGGACCTCCATGTCCTTGGCAGAGTGGGAGGAGGAGTTGAAATGTTGGGCCACAGGGTGGTGTGGTTGATTGGTGCGGGTGTCCCAACGATGTTCCCTCAAGAACTCTGCTAGGAGGCGTCCAGTCTCCCCAATATAGAGGAGATCACATCGGGAGCAACAGATACAATAAATGATATTAGTGGATGTGCAGGTAAAACTTTGATGGATGTGAAAGGTTCCTTTAGGGTCTTGGATGGAGGTGAGGGAAGAGGTGTGGGCTCAGGTTTTACAGTTCCTGCAGTGGCAGGGGAAGGTGCCAGGATGGGAGGGTGGGTTGTAGGGGGGCATGGACCTGACCAGGTAGTCACGGAGGGAACGGTCTTTGCGGAAGACGGAAATGGGGTGGGGAGGGAAATATATCCCTGGTGGTGGAAGTTGGAGAAATCTGGGAAATGAGAAAACTGGAGAAATGGAGAAATCCAACCACAAGGGATGAACTCAGATTTCTCCAGTTTCCTCATTTCCCCTCCCCCCAACTTGTCTCAGTCCCAACCCTCGAACTCAGCACCACCTTCCTAACCTGCAATCTTCTTCCTGACCTCTCCGCCCCCACGCCCTCTCTGGCCTATCACCCTCACCTTAACCTCCTTCCACCTATTGCATTTCCAACGCCCGTCCCCCAAGTCCCTCCTCCCTACCTTTTATCTTAGCCTGCTTGGCACACCTTCCTCATTCCTGAAGAAGGGTTTATGCCCGAAACGTCGATTCTCCTGCTCCTTGGATGCTGCCTGACCTGCTGCGCTTTTCCAGCAACACATTTTTCAGCTCTGATCTCCAACATCTGCAGTTTCTCCTTCCAGTTAGTATAGGAAGGCAGTGCATCTCAAAGATGGAAATGATAGCTGTTTAAACGCTGGAATGTGGGGCCATGTCACAAGATGAAACCTCCAGTAATATATTTAATTGCAGCGGGAACCCCCATGTTGTTGAAGGGAAGCGATCAGGAGCATTTACGTGAGACGCAGCAGTTGACATCACCATGATCTGTTGCCGTCTCTAGGTCAGAAATGAAGTCACTAAGACTTCTCCCTGAGTTCAATTCTACCCCACAGGTTTCTTCCAACCTTCCCAAAATCAGGAACCATTTGGTAATCAGGCAGTTCCAGCCCTCCAGAGTAAAAGACCTAGGAGTAAACAAACTGAAGCTTTGCATAAATTAATTATAGAAATGCTGCTGCAGGAAACAAGTCAGCAATTTCAGGAAGGTGCATACATACTGCTTTCTGGGAAGACCATTCACTCTGAGGGTCACAAATTAACATTGGTCTCTGAATATGCTGTGCTGTGCAACATTGAGCAGGAATACAATGAAATAACACCAGAACAAATTAGAAGCTGCACTCGATGTGTAATTTGGCTCTTTTATACCAGATGAGTGATGAAAAAGATGAATTATGATTAATGATGGATACACTGGGAAGTGGAGTTGTAGCAGGTGATGAAACATGCAGAAGGATGGACGCATTATTTCTGTTAGGGTTTTTGTGCAATGTTATAACTGGCTGGAATCCAGGTGTTTGCAGTACAATGAGTGGCTAAGTAAACCTTAAAGTAGGGAGTTGTGTATTTTTGTTTGATATTCCTATGTGAAAGGGGAGAACAATACCCTTCTCTGTTATCAGAGCTCCATTGAAACAGTTTTTAAAGAAAATTGATAGAAATGTTGCATCAGGGATCCCCCAGAGACATGAATTATGGATGTTGGGGAAGCCAAGTAACATAGACGACAATATGTTGTTCGAGTTTGTTTCTGCTGTGACTGAGTAGGGGCATTTACAGAAAACAGAAATCCCCAGACAGCAATAAAGCACAGGGACCCCTTGGTTGAAAAGTTTCATCTTTGTATCTCATCTCTAAGCCATTTTAACAAACAAATTGAAGCGTTTTACACAATAGTGTTAAAATGTTTTGCCAAAGATGTTTAACCCATTGATTTCCTACTTCTATTACATTCTAATTCTTGAAGCTTTGACAAATATAGTTCAGCAATAGGTCAAGCTGTCGCAAATGTCATCAGCAGTTCTATCCTAAGATCGTTCCTACTGGGAACTATCCATTAATTTCTAAAGGTCGCACAAAGATGTTTGTTCCTTATATCTTGTTTCTGTGGTTACCAGTGTGTAAATAGCTCACCACAAAAGAGATTGTGCTTTGTCATAAATAAGCCCATTGATTTTCATTATTACTGTGTGAAAAGGAAAGCCACAGCAAGCTTTTGTTCTGCAGCATAAAAATACAACAATCTGTGGAGGAATTTAATGATTTTGTCTATTCTGTCGATGAAGAAACGTGGGCCGATGGTCTTACTAGGATAATCTGTGACATGCTGAATATGGAGTCAATTCTGTTCCAAAATGTTTTATGTTATCTACATTCGCTTGTTAAAATCTCCTTGTTCACCGCTCGCCAGATTGTAATCTCTCATGTTAGGAACACAAAGATATTCAAAATTCTGAAGGCCACGTCCGGGGAAGAGATGGACCGGTTTTGGCTGATTCATATAATACACACTCAGCCAGAGGGGAGCAGAAGGGAATGGGGATTGTATGGTAAAGAGGGATTCTGCATTGTGCTGCCTGTAAAAGTCTATTTAGATACCATTTGTTCCTTCAATTGTCTCAGGTTTAAATCAAATTTATTTTAGAGGCTGAATGGAGCACAGGATTTCTCCATCAAGGCTTACGGATTTAACCTTTTTTTGATCTGTTGGTATTCGTGTGGGAAGCCAGACTTCCAGTAAATCCCACAAAACAGCAAATTGAGACTTTCAGTGACTCCCTTCCCAGAGGGCAGTGGGGGTTTCAGTGAGTCCCTTACCAGAGGGCAGTGGGGGTTTCAGTGAGTCCCTTACCAGATGGCAATGGGGGTTTCAGTGACTCCCTTCCCAGAGGGCAGTGGGGGTTTCAGTGAGTCCCTTACCAGAGGGCAGTGGGGGTTTCAGTGAGTCCCTTCCCAGAGGGCAGTGGGGGTTTCAGTGAGTCCCTTACCAGAGGGCAGTGGGGGTTTCAGTGAGTCCCTTCCCAGAGGGCAGTGGGGGTTTCAGTGAGTCCCTTACCAGAGGGCAGTGGGGGTTTCAGTGAGTCCCTTAGAGGGCAGTGGGGGTTTCAGTGAGTTCCTTTACAGGAGGTCAGTGGGGGTTTCAGTGAGTCCCTTACCAAAGGTCAGTGGGGGTTTCAGTGAGTTCCTTACCAGAGGGCAGTGGGGGTTTCAGTGAGTCCCTTACCAGAGGGCAGTGGGGGTTTCCGTGAGTTCCTTTACAGGAGGTCAGTGGGGGTTTCAGTGAGTCCCTTACCAGATGGCAGTAGGGGTTTCAGTGAGTCCCTTACCAGAGGGCAGTGGGGGTTTCAGTGAATCCCTTAGAGGGCAGTGGGGGTTTCAGTGAGTCCCTTACCAGAGGGCAGTGGGGGTTTCAGTGAGTCCCTTACCAGAGGACAGTAGGGGTTTCAGTGAGTCCCTTACCAGAGGTCAGTGGGGGTTTCAGTGAGTCCCTTACCAGAGGACAGTGGGGGTTTCAGTGAGTCCTTTACCAGAGGGCAGTGGGGGTTTCAGTGAGTCCCTTACCAGAGGGCAGTGGGGGTTTCAGTGAGTCCCTTACCAGATGGCAGTGGGGGTTTCAGTGAGTCCCTTCCCAGAGGGCAGTGGGGGTTTCAGTGAGTCCCTTACCAGAGGGCAGTGGGGGTTTCAGTGAGTTCCTTTACAGGAGGTCAGTGGGGGTTTCAGTGAGTCCCTTACCAGATGGCAGTAGGGGTTTCAGGGAGTCCTTTACCAGAGGGCAGTGGGGGTTTCAGTGAGTCCCTTAGAGGGCAGTTGGGGTTTCAGTGAGTCCCTTACCAGAGGGCAGTGGGGGTTTCAGTGAGTCCCTTAGAGGGCAGTGGGGGTTTCAGTGAGTCCTTTACCAGAGGGCAGTGGGGGTTTCAGTGAGTCCCTTCCCAGAGGGCAGTGGGGGTTTCAGTGAGTCCTTTACCAGAGGGCAGTGGGGGTTTCAGTAAGTCCCTTACCAGAGGGCAGTGGGGGTTTCAGTGAGTCCCTTACCAGATGGCAGTGGGGGTTTCAGTGAGTCCTTTACCAGAGGGAAGTGGGGGTTTCAGTGAATCCTTTACCAGAGGGCAGTGGGGGTTTCAGTGAGTCCTTTACCAGAGGGCAGTGGGGGTTTCAGTGAGTCCTTTACCAGATGGCAGTGGGGGTTTCAGTGAGTCCCTTACCAGAGGGCAGTGGGGGTTTCAGTGAGTCCCTTACCAGAGGGCAGTGGGGGTTTCAGTGAGTCCCTTCCCAGAGGGCAGTGGGGGTTTCAGGGAGTCCTTTACCAGAGGGCAGTGGGGGTTTCAGTGAGTCCCTTAGAGGGCAGTTGGGGTTTCAGTGAGTCCCTTACCAGAGGGCAGTGGGGGTTTCAGTGAGTCCCTTAGAGGGCAGTGGGGGTTTCAGTGAGTCCTTTACCAGAGGGCAGTGGGGGTTTCAGTGAGTCCCTTCCCAGAGGGCAGTGGGGGTTTCAGTGAGTCCCTTACCAGAGGGCAGTGGGGGTTTCAGTGAGTCCCTTACCAGAGGGCAGTGGGGGTTTCAGTGAGTCCCTTACCAGAGGGCAGTGGGGGTTTCAGTGAGTCCCTTACCAGATGGCAGTGGGGGTTTCAGTGAGTCCCTTCCCAGAGGGCAGTGGGGATTTCAGTGAGTCCCTTACCAGAGGGCAGTGGGGGTTTCAGTGAGTCCCTTACCAGAGGACAGTAGGGGTTTCAGTGAGTCCCTTACCAGAGGTCAGTGGGGGTTTCAGTGAGTCCCTTACCAGAGGACAGTGGGGGTTTCAGTGAGTCCTTTACCAGAGGGCAGTGGGGGTTTCAGTGAGTCCCTTACCAGAGGGCAGTGGGGGTTTCAGTGAGTCCCTTACCAGATGGCAGTGGGGGTTTCAGTGAGTCCCTTCCCAGAGGGCAGTGGGGGTTTCAGTGAGTCCCTTACCAGAGGGCAGTGGGGGTTTCAGTGAGTTCCTTTACAGGAGGTCAGTGGGGGTTTCAGTGAGTCCCTTACCAGATGGCAGTAGGGGTTTCAGGGAGTCCTTTACCAGAGGGCAGTGGGGGTTTCAGTGAGTCCCTTAGAGGGCAGTTGGGGTTTCAGTGAGTCCCTTACCAGAGGGCAGTGGGGGTTTCAGTGAGTCCCTTAGAGGGCAGTGGGGGTTTCAGTGAGTCCTTTACCAGAGGGCAGTGGGGGTTTCAGTGAGTCCCTTCCCAGAGGGCAGTGGGGGTTTCAGTGAGTCCTTTACCAGAGGGCAGTGGGGGTTTCAGTAAGTCCCTTACCAGAGGGCAGTGGGGGTTTCAGTGAGTCCCTTACCAGATGGCAGTGGGGGTTTCAGTGAGTCCTTTACCAGAGGGAAGTGGGGGTTTCAGTGAATCCTTTACCAGAGGGCAGTGGGGGTTTCAGTGAGTCCTTTACCAGAGGGCAGTGGGGGTTTCAGTGAGTCCTTTACCAGATGGCAGTGGGGGTTTCAGTGAGTCCCTTACCAGAGGGCAGTAGGGGTTTCAGTGAGTCCCTTACCAGAGGGCAGTGGGGGTTTCAGTGAGTCCCTTACCAGAGGGCAGTGGGGGTTTCAGTGAGTCCCTTACCAGATGGCAGTGGGGGTTTCAGTGAGTCCCTTCCCAGAGGGCAGTGGGGGTTTCAGTGAGTCCCTTACCAGAGGGCAGTGGGGGTTTCAGTGAGTCCCTTCCCAGAGGGCAGTGGGGGTTTCAGGGAGTCCTTTACCAGAGGGCAGTGGGGGTTTCAGTGAGTCCCTTAGAGGGCAGTTGGGGTTTCAGTGAGTCCCTTACCAGAGGGCAGTGGGGGTTTCAGTGAGTCCCTTAGAGGGCAGTGGGGGTTTCAGTGAGTCCTTTACCAGAGGGCAGTGGGGGTTTCAGTGAGTCCCTTCCCAGAGGGCAGTGGGGGTTTCAGTGAGTCCCTTACCAGAGGGCAGTGGGGGTTTCAGTGAGTCCCTTACCAGAGGGCAGTGGGGGTTTCAGTGAGTCCCTTACCAGAGGGCAGTGGGGGTTTCAGTGAGTCCCTTACCAGATGGCAGTGGGGGTTTCAGTGAGTCCCTTCCCAGAGGGCAGTGGGGATTTCAGTGAGTCCCTTACCAGAGGGCAGTGGGGGTTTCAGTGAGTTCCTTTACAGGAGGTCAGTGGGGGTTTCAGTGAGTCCCTTACCAGAGGTCAGTGGGGGTTTCAGTGAGTTCCTTACCAGAGGGCAGTGGGGGTTTCAGTGAGTCCCTTACCAGAGGGCAGTGGGGGTTTCAGTGAGTTCCTTTACAGGAGGTCAGTGGGGGTTTCAGTGAGTCCCTTACCAGAGGTCAGTGGGGGTTTCAGTGAGTCCTTTACCAGATGGCAGTGGGGGTTTCAGTGAGTCCTTTACCAGAGGGCAGTGGGCGTTTCAGTGAGTCCCTTACCAGAGGGCAGAGGAGGCTTCAGTGAGTCCCTTACCAGAGGACAGTGGGGGTTTCAGTGAGTCCCTTAGAGGGCAGTGGGGGTTTCAGTGAGTCCCTTACCAGAGGCCAGTGGGGGTTTCAGTGAGTCCCTTACCAGATGGCAGTGGGGGTTTCAGTGAGTCCTTTACCAGAGGGCAGAGGGGGCTTCAGTGAGTCCCTTACCAGAGGGCAGTAGGGGTTTCAGTGAGTCCTTTACCAGAGGGCAGTGGGGGTTTCAGTGAGTTCCTTTACAGGAGGTCAGAGGGGGCTTCAGTGAGTCCCTTACCAGATGGCAGTAGGGGTTTCAGTGAGTCCTTTACCAGAGGGCAGTGGGGGTTTCAGTGAGTCCCTTAGAGGGCAGTTGGGGTTTCAGTGAGTCCCTTACCAGAGGGAAGTGGGGGTTTCAGTGAGTCCCTTAGAGGGCAGTGGGGGTTTCAGTGAGTCCTTTACCAGAGGGCAGTGGGGGTTTCATTGAGTCCCTTCCCAGAGGGCAGTGGGGGTTTCAGTGAGTCCTTTACCAGAGGGCAGTGGGGGTTTCAGTGAGTCCCTTAGAGGGCAGTGGGGGTTTCAGTGAGTCCTTTACCAGAGGGAAGTGGGGGTTTCAGTGAGTCCTTTACCAGAGGGCAGTGGGGGTTTCAGTGAGTCCTTTACCAGAGGGCAATGGGGGTTTCAGTGAGTCCCTTATCAGAGTGCAGTGGGGGTTTCAGTGAGTCCCTTACCAGAGGGCAGTGGGGGTTTCAGTGAGTCCTTTACCAGATGGCAGTGGGGGTTTCAGTGAGTCCTTTACCAGAGGACAGTGGGGGTTTCAGTGAGTCCCTTACCAGATGGCAGTGGGGGTTTCAGTGAGTCCTTTACCAGAGGGCAGTGGGGGTTTCAGTGAGTCCTTTACCAGAGGGCAGTGGGGGTTTCAGTGAGTCCCTTACCAGAGGACAGTGGGGGTTTCAGTGAGTCCCTTACCAGAGGGCAGTGGGGGTTTCAGTGAGTCCCTTACCAGAGGGCAGTGGGGGTTTCAGTGAGTCCCTTACCAGAGGGCAGTAGGGGTTTCAGTGAGTCCCTTACCAGAGGACAGTGGGGGTTTCAGTGAGTCCCTTACCAGAGGACAGTGGGGGTTTCAGTGAGTCCCTTACCAGAGGACAGTGGGGGTTTCATTGAGTCCCTTACCAGAGGGCAGTGGGGGTTTCAGTGAGTTACTTACCAGATGGCAGTGGGGGTTTCAGTGAGTCCCTTAGAGGGCAGTGGGGGTTTCAGTGAGTCCTTTACCATGGGGCAGTGGGGTTTCAGTAAGTCTATGATCAGAGGGCCTTGTGGCAGTCTATTGTTTGTATGTCTCATTGCTACTGCTTTGGGCTTCAATTACATCATCTGCTGATGACTCTTATTCAGGGTCATCTTCGTCTCAGACTATTTTTTGGTTGTCCACTGATGCTGCCAGACCTGTTGTGTTTCTCCAGTATTTTCTGCTTTTATTTCAGATTTCCTGCATCCACAGTTTTTTGCTTTTATTTCAGTTTAAATAGTCAATGTAACAAAGATGCTTCTTAAACAACCACTGACACCTGCATCCAAAGATGTGCAGGTCAATTGGCCATTCTAAATTGCCCATAGTATTGGTTGCATTAGTCAGAGGGAGATGGGTCTGGGTGGGATACTCTTTGGAGGGTCGATGTGGATTTGTTGGGCCAAAGGGCCTGTTTCCACACTGTAGAGAATCTAGTTTAAAGATTCCCCACAAAAATGTTGTAACATGTGCAATTACAAAGTTCTCTAACTTGGCCTCTGTTACATAGGATACATTACTGTACCAACCAATGAATTTGGTTTCAACTCACTTTCACCAGTAGATATAATACATCTGAGGTCCTCTAAACATTTGCTCAATATGTACATTCCTTTTGAACCTCTGTAGCTAGATGTGTAACTATATAGATGTCATAAATTACCAGAGACTCCTTTTCACAGCATCTTTACTAAGGCTTATTAAACAGTCTAGTCATCTCTGGCAAAACTAAAATATTAGTAATAAGATTTTCCAGTTCACAATGTCTTTATCATTCTGTATCTTTAACCATATGGTGTGCAAAACTTCCTCTTTTTTATCCCTTGCTTTCTAATCTCTGGCCATATGACATCATGTAGCTAAACTTATACAAAATTCTGAAAGGGCTAGATAAGATAGAGGCAGGCAAGTTGTTTCCACTGGCAATCTGGGGGACATGGCCTCAAGATTAGGAGGAGTAGATTTAGGACAGGGATGAGGAGGAACTGCATTTCCCAGAGTGTAGTGAATCTTTGGAATTCTCTGCCCAAGGAAGCATTAGAGGCAGCTTCATTAAATATATTCAAGGCACAGTTTGGTGGGTTTTTGCATGGTCGGGGAATTAAGGATTATGGGGATAATGCAGGCAGGAGGGGCTGAGATGATGAATTTTTTAAGCTATGATCTTAATGGATGGCGGTGTAGGTTTGAAAGCTTCTATTACTATGAGACTACAAAACGGTAAACTTCCTTGTTTTTGATAACTGTTTTCAATTCATTGATTGCTATATCACATGGACCAGTGCTTCCTTATTACTGAGGAAAATTACAATTGATCCTTTTTAAATTGATCTGAACTCTTAAAAGTGCTTTCCAATGGTATTTTTAATAATTTCAATACCACAGAAATTGCAAATTATGTTGCTGTACTGTATTTGGGTCAAATGTTGTTACATCTTTTAGACTTCCTTGGAAAGCATGATGATAAATGATAGTATGCATATAACAGATCATTAGGTGACTGCTGCAGACTTGCATTTTGGCTGACTGCAATTTAGATTTTATTATTTGATTGTGATTACATTAGGAACTTTAAAAGATCTTAAAGTACATTTTTACTATCTTAAAAGGTTACCTATTCAGGTTATCGAACATCACTGTCAAACTAGCAACTTGAATTTTGAAGAACCGTGTCCTTTTATTAAATCAGACTAAACCTTGACTCTTCACTGTATTCCCTTTCAGTCATACTCTAGCATCTTCTTAAGTCAGAATAAACAGAAGACATCATGCACTGGTTTCCTTCCAGTGATCCTTTTATGGATCTTTTTGCTATCGTACTGGACCTGACACTAGCTCTAAACACATGGCTTGCATTTATATAATATTGGTGCGCTGGTCTCATTTCAAACATTGCAATGTAATATTTATTGAAAGTATGAAATTGAGTTTTGAAAATAAAAGTCAGCCGTGATTGAAAGTAAATAACATATCCCCCATTTTCTCTTTTAATATATGTCTCCCGTTTTGAAAATTGCTCGAAGCTCTGTTTAGGTCCCTCAGCATCTGCAGTGAGAAACTGGGTAAAACCCATTCATCCAGACTGGTCCAGAACCTGCAACGTTGAAGACTGTATTGACCTTTTCAATTTACACAGGCCAAAACAAATGCTGTCTGCTTCAATAATTTTAAATAAGAATGTTTATACAGCACAGAATTAGGCATTTCAAATCATACAGTTTATTCCAGTCTTTATATTACATGCAAGTCTCTTCTGACCCCACATCTCATCCTATCCATACATCTTTCTTTCCCCCTCATTAGTTTATCTTGTTTCCTCGTAAATCATAGAATCCCGACAGTGTGGAAGCAGGCCATTCGGCCCCTTGAGTGCACACCGAGCCTCTGAAGAGCATCCCACCCAGACTCACCCTGCTATGGCATTCCTCTAATCCTGCATTTCCCGTGGCTAATCCATCTACCCTGCACATCCCTGGACACTCTGGGCAATTTAGCATGGCCAATCTATCTAACCTGTACACCTTTGAACTGTGAGAGGAAACCCACACAGACACGGGGAGAACGTTTAAACTCCTCACAGACAGTTGTCTGAGGCTGGAATCGAACCCTGGTCCCTGGCGCTGTGAGGTAGCAGTGCCAACTAACGAGCATCCCCAAATAGATAACTGTTTCTTTTATATGATTTTTCCTTTCTTGGGCTTGCCAGTGTGGTATGTTACTTTATTTTGCAAATCATTAATTAATGGCACATATCATTGTTATGATTGGCAATAAAATGCTTTCAAGCAATTTTCTTTTATAGTTTGCTTGGAAAAGGTGTTTTATATCATTCTGACTTTACAGCAGTATTATAATGGAAGAGTGTACAGGGACCCCAATTTATGTATCTCCGACTTATTAACACTCGTAATTATGAATGTGATCCCATACATGGTTGAAATTTTAAAGACCCAGCAGAAGAATACTTCCTGTACCTATAAACAGCTGCTTTACATTGTCCGGCATTATGTTCTTACTTAGAAAACAAATCAACTTGCAAATGGTCTCCAGAATGAAGCTCACTTGCAACCCAATCTCTTGTATTAAGGAGCACACTCTATTTTACCCTACAAATTCCCATCCTATAAAAAGTAGAGCACACATACTTTTGTTCAAAGTTTGTGAGAAGATTTGTAGCTCGGGTGCTCGTTGTTGAGGTTCTGTTCGCCGAGCTGGGAATTTGTGTTGCAGACATTTCATCCCCTGTCTAGGCGACATCCTCAGTGCTTGGGAGCCTCCTGTGAAGTGCTTCTGCCGCTTCCAGTTGTCAGTTCCAGCTGTCCGTTGCAGTGGTCGGTATATTGGGTCCAGGTCGATGTGCTTATTGATTGAATCAGTGGATGAGTGCCATGCCTCTAGGAATTCCCTGGCTGTTCTCTGTTTGGCTTGTCCTAAAATAGTAGGACCAGCTATCCTTAGTAGCCACACACGCAGATGACAAGCAACAAAAATTCAACTGGGACAACACTACTATTATACTTTTGTTCTGTCAGTGAGGTTGTTCTACTTTTTAAATGACAGACCCTTCTTTAAATAATTTTCTTTCTTCCGTCACCCTCATTTTTGAAGAGTATTATTCTTGATCTGAAATGAGTAGAGGACAAAAATGGTTAGAGACAAAAACAAAACTGCAGATAGTGGAATCCAAGGCAGACGAGCAGGAGGCTGGAAGAACACAGCAAGCCAGGCAGCATCCGGAGGTGGAGAAGTCAACGTTTCAGGTGTAACCCTTCCTCAGGACTGGGAGTGACTGTGGGGAGAGCTGCAGATATAGGAGGGGGCGGGGTGGGTGGTGAGGTGTGGATAGGTGAAGACAGGTAGAGGGTACAACCTGGTTGGTCGATGGGAGGGATGAATCCAGTTGGTAGCTGGAAGGAAGGGTCGATCAGAGGAACAGAAGTGAGGAAGTGGGGCTGAGAAGGGAGTCAGCGGATGGGAGAGGAGGTTATTTGAAATTGGAGAATGCAATGTTGAGTCCTCAGGGCTGCACAGGTGGAAGATGAGGTTCCGTTCCTCCAACTTGCAGTCAGATTCACCTGTGGCAATGGAGGAGGCTGAGGATGATCATGACTCATCCCTCCCATCGACCAATCAAGTTGTACCCTCTACCTGTGTTTACCTATCATTACCTCGCCCCTCTCCTCACCCAAAACCCTCTCCCACCCTCCACCCTTTACCTGCTGCTCCCCTTACCCCCACCCCCGTCCTGAAGAAGGCTTATCCCCAGAACATTGACTTCTCCACCTCCTGATGCTGCCTGGCTTGCTGTGTTTTTCCAGCCTCCTGCTTGCCTAAGAGGACAAAAAAGCCACTTATTTTTAGGTTTTGGATTTAAGTTGCTTTCTTGACAGTGTACAATAGCTGGTGGTGCCAATTATCTGGTTGGAATTATCCCTGGAGATGTCACCAACTATCTCCAACTTCTCCATGTCCTTGTCTTGGTCCCTCAACATGACTGTTGTCAGAATGGCCCACTCCTTGAGGCAGTTGGAAACTGAATGGATCTTTTATGCCATCAGTAGATTATTCTTGACTTTCAGTCAAGTAGTCTTTTTCACCAGCTCTTAGCTTTTTACGAATATTTGATCTTTTTTGACTAACCTACGTTTCTTTTTGTGATTATTCCCAATCATGGTCTTTAGCGTCTGGAGACCCTAGAGCGATCCGGAAGCATTGAGAAGCCTAAAATTAATGCTATAGGTTAGATTTCACTCTTGCTTTTCATTCATATTATCTTTCGGTTTTATGGTCTCAAAGACAGGAACTTCTTTGTGATTGCCAACTATCTCAAGTTACCTAACTGGCGGCACATTTATTCTCTGTGGGTTCATGTAATGCAACCTATGATACCATTGGAAGACTTCCTTTGTTCTGTACTGCACATGGGAAGTACTGCTCAAAAACAGAATGAATCAAAGAAAGGAGGCTTTAAGTGCTGTTTTCCTATTTCCAAACCACACTTACTCTGACTTGGCTCTCCACCGAGAGCACTGAGTGAGCGTTCAAGTGTTAGCACACCAACTCTCTGGTGCTGAAAATGCATTGGAAAGCCTCTGAATTGCCAGAGTTCTTGCAGCAAAGCAGGTTAAGCTATTGACAATTATTTGCATTGCCATTTGGTCTTGTTTGTTAAGGGAAATTCTTTCATATCTTCACTTACTGTACCTTTATCTGTGGCTGTTTGTCACTGCTGAATCTAATAATGAGCGCAGTGTTGACTTTTCCCTTGTGCATAGATTTTTATTTCCATGTTCTGAAGGGGAACAGGAGGACAATATTAGGATTCAACTGAATCTTGTCGATTTTTTTGTATAGGCACTGGTCCATTGTAAAAACATGTTTGTGTAGAGTGCTGAAGGATAGCAAATAGAAATAAGCAGTCTGTAGTATATAACCTCGCTTTCTCCTAGTAGTGTATAATACCCTTTCATTTCTACCTTGCAGCCTGGATTATTTTAAGGGTACAATGTAATGGATTAGTGTCAAATAAATTTCTATTCACTCATGTGACCATATGTCCTTCATGTAACTACCCGTATGAATAGATGAAGCTGAAATATATGATGTATGGATTGCACATGGCTCTATAAACATAATTAAGTATATCAGTCTCTGTGGTTCCTTACTTTATGGCAGTTAACGAGGTCACATTGTTTAACATCCGTGCTCCACTAAACTGCATGGCTCTGTAGCTGTGTCACACAATGAACTTACAAAACAGAGACAACCAGCAATCTGCTTAAAGTGAACCGACATGTGGGTATCTTAAAGGGACCATGTAGGAAAATACACTGGTGTGTAGCAAACAGAAGTTAGAAACAATACACTGAAATTAGTCTAACAAGTTGACTCCTGAGTTACTATCAATCTGACCACTACCTTGGCTCAAACACTACACATATATCAAAACTGACAGCACCCCCCAGATTCTGACCTGACAACTCAACTGTCTATCCTCCTTAAATCTGAGATTCTTCATTCCCCAGTCTGACCCACTCACACCTTCCCCCAAATCTTCTTTCCTACACTTGGAACCCGATTTGCTTCCCCATCCCTGGAACTTTGGCCCACAGTCCTCAATTTGGATCTGCCACCAACATTCCTTCCCCCATTTCTGGGCCCAAGTCTTCCTGCTTTGCTCCCAGTATCACCTCCAGACACTCCCTTCACCTCCCTCCCTCCCTGTGATACTGCCTTCCACTCCTTTAACCCACTCCCTTTTTCCTCCACACTGCTCTGGACCAGAGATACCTGCTCTCTTCCCCATTGCCCCAGACCCAGCACCATCTTTCCCCTATTCTGTACCTAAAGTACCTCTGCCACCCACCCTGCCCCTGGGGCCAACATGCCCCACTCGTGCCAGACTGAAAGCACCCTCTGACTTGCTCCCCCTGCGAGACCTTATATCTCCCACATACCCCAACTTACTCTGAACACTGCATTACTGACCTGATCCCTTTGCCAACTTACACCTTGGCACTCTACTCACAACATCTTATTCATTTAGCATCCTACCCAACTGATTCACTACACTCTATCCATTCGTCAACCTACCCAGCTGGCATCTAAACCCTGTCTCCCTATCACTTACCCAATCATCACCCTTTCCCACATAGTATCCTATCCTTTGACATTCTACCCTCCAACTACTTAGCATCTTATCCACCTTGCACCTTACCGACTTTGGAACCTAACTTCTACCCATCTGGCACCTTAACCTCACAGAACCCTAAACTCTTACGTTCCTTATGTCACATTTCTCCAGTTTGATAGGAGCTTTCAAAGTGGTTATCTGACATTCTGCACTTTTAAGTAGCAGAATATGTCAGGTCCCTGAGTGACAAGTTGTGCACCATGAGAGAACTATTAGATGACATCTCCACATGTCTGGAGGAGCCTTGATCAGAATCTCATCTCAGAAAGACAGAGCTCTCTCCTTTCATTAAAAAGAAATGAGGAATTGACACTCTGCATGAGACTCTTGCTCCTTCAAACATCCCAGTCCAATCAACACCCCCCCCCCCCCCCCCCCCCCACCACTCAGATTAAGTAAACTACTTCTTAATCTCAGTCTATTTCAATATTGTCAGCAAGAGAGCAAGAAGTGAAATGAGGAGAAACTTCTTTACTCAGAGAGTTGTTTGGGTTTGGAATACGCTGCCTGGGAGAATGATGGAGGTGGATTACATAGTAAGTTTCAAAAGAGAGCTGGACATATATGTGAAAGTGATGAAGATAGACAGCTATGGAGACAGGAGTGGCTGGTTGGTGTTTTGGGAGCCAGTACTCACAGCATATACCGAATGGCCTCCTTCTATATTCCAAAATTGTATAATTCCATGAGTCTAATGTTGTTCTTACAATATGTTTGAACTCAGTATGATTTCATTTAATGTACCCTCTCAGAAAAAAAACATACTTTTTAACTGTGTGTTCTGAGTCATCTACCAGTGGGAGGACAGAGTGAGGGGATGATTACTGAACATCAGCATTTAACATAAAGGGACTGAATTGGCAGAATACTTTCTCTCTTTGATCAGTATCTGACCCTGAACCTGCAGATACTAATTGGGAACATATTTCCAGTCATTTGATCTGACTTTGCTTGGAATGACGTGACCAACATTGGTACCAGCTCATATCCTGCTGCCGACAGCATCTTCAGAGGTTCAGCAGAGTTCAGAGAATCATACAATCCCTACAGTGTGGAAGCAGACCATTCCACCCATTGAGTCTACACTGACCCTCTGAAGAGCATCCCATCCAGTTCCACCTACTCTATCCCTGTATACCTGCATTTCCTATGGCCAATCCACCTAACCTGCACATCTTTGGACTGTGGGAGGAAACCCAAGCAGACTCAGGGGAAACGTGCAAACTCTACACAGACAATCACCTGAGGCTGAAGTTGAAGCCAGGTCCTTGGTGTTGTGAGGCAGCAGTGTTAAACACTGAGCCACCATATAGCCCTTAATCTGCCCCAACTGATTCGAACAAGAGTAAAGCACTAAAAGATAATGAGGCTGTGCGATTGTTGCCTCAAATTAATTGTGAATACAATTCACAATTGTATTCAATTGTTCAAGTTAAAAATCACACAACACCTGTTATAGTCCAACAGGTTCATTTGGAAGTACAAGCTTTCAGAGCACCGCTCCATCTATTTTGTTCAAAAATCACACAATCTGTAGGCAGTCAGTCAATGTGACATTTTATAAGTTCCTACTTTGGAAATAGAAGTAGTCTGACTCCAGGTTGGGATACAGACAGAGTCTAACCTCACACCTTTAATGCATTGTCTGAGCTGAGATGCCATTTTTTTTTAGATACTGAAAAAACCTTAAGTTAATTCGGGCCTGTGACTTGAAAGAAAATCTGGGATTTACATATTAATCAATCAAAACCTGCATCCCCATTCTAAGTGATTAAAGACTTCACAGCAATCTAGGTTGGTTCAATACATCACATCAGTTGTATGGCACTTTGATCTGTTGCTATAACTTCTGTGTCCTATGGTCGTGCCCCACTGGTTACCTCATGAAGCTTGTACTTCCAATTAAACCTGTTAGACTATAACTTAGTGCTGTGTGATTTTTAACTGTGCCCATCCAGTCCAACACCTGCAGCTCCACATCAATGATTAAGGCAGGGTATTTGTCTCTAATTCCTTTATACCTTCAGACATGACTTTCCTGATAGTAATTATGTCTTTCCTTGCAATGCCAAATGGGGAGCTCTACTAGAGAGATCCTTGGAGTGACTAGATTAACTGTAGTGCATGTTCACAAATAAAACTGCATTTGAATTGTGATTCTCTATGGCACTCAATGAGATGTTTGACACACTCTCACAAAATGGTAAAGTTGATGTGAGATGTTAGGCAAAAGTGAGGACTGCAGATGCTGGAGATCAGAGTGGTGCTGGAAAAGCACAGCAGGTCAGGCAGCATCCGAGGAGCAGGAAAATCGACGTTTCGGGCAACAACCTGATGAAGGGTTCCTGATGACGGACTTTTGCCCGAAGTGTTCCACCTTTTCCCACAATAAGACATAGAAGTGATATACATAGGAAAAAGATGGATGTGTGCTACACAAGCATAAACCATTTTAAATACATTTGTTAACAAACAGCATTATAAAACATTGCCCTGACACATTATTTGATGTTATTACTTGCCATATTTAGCAGAAAACAATGTCAGCATTTTAATATGTCACAAGTGTACCATGTTGTGGTATTGGAGCATGTCTGTACATATAGGAGAGTGAACATTTGGCAGAGTTCATTACATTTTCCCTTTGTGAAGTGGCAGCACATCTACTATGAAGAGAAACAAGGAGGTATTGCAAAATAGCCTATTGAGATGCCTCTTTTGCATATTTGCCTTGACAACCATGTATGGAGCCAAAAAATTCCTTATCTCTTCCAGGTTTCAGTTAAAGGCCAGACTGCCTTTATGTATTCTTCTTTCCAAAATCCCATCTAAAGATCATGGAATGGAAATTGGTCTGTGCTGTTTCGTGGAGACAATTTACAACCTGCCTCTGCCTGTTGCCGTGGAAGAAAGACTGCTCTCAAATGTGTTGCTGCCCTTTCATTTGCCTGATTGTAGCCTTGGTCCAAGTGGGGCCTGCAAGGTTGGGAACCTGATCGTTCAGCAAGGAGCTGAGCAGTGTTCACAGAGAGCACACGATACAGACTGCCTGGTCCTCTTAAAGGCAGCATCACTCTCTGGATAGGCAAGCTGTACTCAATCACCAATGAACAACACTGCTGCAATGTTCAACAAGGGGAAATGAAAGCGAGGGTAGGCAGAGGGCTCCCATGGATGTGGCATTGAAAGCTGTAATGGTGGAGGTTGGCATGAGAAGAGAAGCACAAAGAGAACAGGAGGCCCACAAGAACCAGGTCTGAAGAAATTGGATGCAGGTGGCCATGGAAATCAATTCTAATAGTCGAGCCTTGAGGACCTTGAAGAAGCGCCTTCAAAAGTTTAAGCACCTCACACATATGCTCAAGGTCAGTTAATGTATCTTCACATGACAGTTATTTGTAATCATTTAATCACTCTCTTAAATAGTTCAATAAACCGCACGACTAGCATTCACCCATATGCATGGACTCACCCCCACTGCTTCCGCATAACTCTAACTATTCAGCTGTGGGAGGCACCCCACCCAGATACAGGGCTACATAATCACTGAGGCTCTCCCTTTCTCCTGGAGATAAAAGGTGGCATTCATTAGGAAAGGAACAGAGTAGAAGTGGCAGGCACAAGGACATCTGCGCCTCTTGAACTAACGTGAAAATGGCTCTCCGTTTTATGGGCCAAGATGTGACAAAGACTGTGGCCGCCCGCATCACTGAGAATGTTGAGGATTCAAGTCGGTTCAGCCTTATGCCCATCCTCAAGTCCCAATTCACCCGCATCCTGCTACTGAGCAAACTGCAAATAATATTACCTGAAGTCTCTTTACCTTCACTCCCCTCATGGCCCTCAGCTAACCTTGTACTTACTGATTACCTGCTCTCAGACCAGGGCCCAGATGAGGAGGCTGCACATGATCCGAATCACTGGGGTTTATGTCTCCAGATGGTCCTGAGCTCATTATCCCAGCAGCTTATCATTCAGGATGGTCAGTGTACCAAGCAGCCAATCTGACACTTAGAGCTTTCTGACTGACAGGCTGTTCAGCCAATAATTGCTTTTCTTCTGAACAACATCAATCCATGGCCCAAAAAGGGTGTGCCAGATTCCTGGATTCTTCCCACCTTACTTGCCACTTGTGTGATTCATAGAATGTCCTGGGATCTGGTTGGAGACAACTAGAGCCCAAGGTGAATAAAGGTGGTGCATCACCAGTCTTCTCAAAGACTCATCTTGCCCCTCCATGGATAGTTGTGAGGTGCTGTCTCTATGGTGATCTGTCTTATTCACTCATTCCCCTTCCCACCCTGGGTCCTCTTTCTCATCATTCTCACGATGTTTAAGGGTGATGGCTATTTCCTGACCTAAGCTGTCCTGATCTACCTGACAATAGTGGCTAATGTTGGCTTCTTCCCAGTTCCCCCCATCCTGAGTGCAACTCCCTGACCCTTAACCTCCTCTCTCTCAATGGAGAGTTTGACAGTGTATGTGAAAGAGAGTATGTTTGCCTGTGTGAGAATATATGTATGTGCAAGAGCTTGAGTTTATAAGAATGAGTTGTAAGGAAGAAGATGAGTGCCAGATGCAGAATTTCTACAAATTGTTTTTTTTTCATCAATTCCTTATAATTTTCAACAGCATTTAAACAAAAATGTAGCAGCCAGAATATCTGCCTGAGGTTATTTCTTTTGAGTTGTTTCAAGGAATACAAACATATAAGAATTATTTTTTTTTTCATCCTGTTCCTGAGAGTTGTTTCTGAAATTAATGTTTATTTTCATCCTGTTCCTGAGAGTTATTTCTGAAATTAAACTATTAATCAGGTTGTTAATCACGAGGGGTGGTGGGGGGTGGGGGGAGCTGACTCTCTGTTGCAGACAACAAAACCTTCCTACGGCTGGTTTTGAGTTAGATCTTTTGTTTCAAATCCATTTCAGTCCATGAAAGTCCCAAGTTTTAAAATAAGATGATGCAAGTGAAAAATCAATAAGTCCACATTTTATCACTACAATAACATCAAAAACAGAGGAACGCAAAATGATCTCTCTGAATACTTACTGCGTTTGAGGATTGTGGAGCCGCATTAAATAGGCATCATCTTTCAATAAAGTGTTTACATTATTTGCAAATGACACAACAAGGTATTTTATGTCTTTGAGCTCTGTGTGAACAATAAACTTAGGAGCGTGGAAATATTAGGATAAAAAGTGATCAGCCTCATGAGGTGGCTGCAACATTCACTTTAGTCATAAGACATAGGAGCGGAAGTAAGGCCATTCGGCCCATCGAGTCCACTCTGCCATTCAATCATGGCTGATGGGCATTTCAACTCCACTTACCCGCATTCTCCCCGTAGCCCTTAATTCCTTGTGACATCAAGAATTTATCAATCTCGGCCTTGAAGACATTTAGCTTCCCGGCCTCCACTGCACTCTGCGGCAATGAATTCCACAGGCCCACCACTCTCTGGCTGAAGAAATGTCTCTGCATTTCTGTTCTGAATTGACCCCCTCTAATTCTAATGCTGTGTCCACGGGTCCTAGTCTCCTCGCCTAATGGAAACAATTTCCTAGCGTCCATCCTCTCCAAGCCATGTATTATCTTGTAAGTTTCTATTAGATCTCCCCTTAATCTTCTAAACTCCAATGAATACAATCCCAGGATCCTCAGCCGTTCCTCATATGTTAGATCTACCATTCCAGGGATCATCCATGTGAATCTCCGCTGGACACGCTCCAGTGCCAGTATGTCCTTCCTGAGGTGTGGGGACCAAAACTGGACACAGTACTCCAAATGAGGTCTAACCAGAGCTTTATAAAGTCTCAGTAGCACAACGGTGCTTTTATATTCCAATCCTCTTGAGATAAATGACAACATTGCATTCATTTTCTTAATCACGGACTCAACCTGCATGTTTACCTTCAGAGAATCCTCAACTAGCACTCCCAGATCCCTTTGTACTTTGGCTTTACGAATTTTCTCACCGTTTAGAAAGTAGTCCATGCTTGTATTCTTTTTTCCAAAGTGCAAGACCTCGTATTTGCTCACATTGAATTCCATCAGCCATTTCCTGGACCACTCTTTCAAACTGTCTAGATCCTTCTGCAGCCTCCCCACTTCCTCAGTACTACCTGCCTGTCCACCTAACTTCGTATCATTGGCAAACTTCGCTAGAATGCCCCCAGTCCCTTCATCCAGATCATTAATATATAATGTGAGCAGCTGTGGCCCCAACACTGAACCCTGTGGGACACCGCTTGTCACCAGTTGCCATTCCGAAAAAGAACCTTTTATCCCAACTCTCTGCCTTCTGTCAGACGTCCAATCCTCAGTCCATACCAGTAGCTCACCTCGAACACCATGGACCCTCACCTTGCTCAGCAGCCTCCCGTGTGGCACCTTATCAAAGGCCTTTTGGAAGTCTAGGTAGACCACATCCACTGGGTTTCCCTGGTCTAACCTTCTTGTTACCTCTTCAAAGAATTCCAACAGGTTTGTCAGGCACGACCTCCCCTTACTAAATCCATGTTGACTTGTTTTAATCCGACCCTGCTCTTCCAAGAATTTAGAAACCTCATCCTTAATGATGGATTCTAGAATTTTACCAACAACCAAGGCTAGGCTAATTGGCCTATAATTTTCCATCTTTTGTCTTGATCCTTTCTTGAACAAGGGGGTAACAACAGTGATCTTCCAATCATCCGGGACTTTCCCTGACTCCAGTGACTTTTGAAAGATCTCAACCAACGCCTCCACTATTTCCTCAACCACCTCCCTCAGAACCATAGATCTGCAATCTTTTGGTTTGTGTCCCTTGATATTAACCTGGGGAAACTCTCCCTTGCTTTTGAAATTTCCAATTGTTCTTACAACATCATCTTTCAGAAGGAAATTACAGATTACCATGACAGATTATGCAGATTTCTCCCACCACTCATGTGAGAAAATGTTTCTTGGTATCTTTTCTAAATTGTTTACCTCTACTTTTGGGATTATTTATTTTTGTTTTTTTCAAATGCTGACGATACGAGAAGGAATTGCTGAAAATAAAAGATACATTTTGGAGAAGCTCTGTATCTGGCACTCATCCTCTTCCTTACAATTGTTTTTATAAACTCAAACTCTTGTACACTGACACATACATTCACTCGCACCTTTCTCTGTGATGGTTGTATCAATCATAAAATCAACTTGGAAATGCACTTCTGCTTAAACTCTGAAAGTTCCTGAAGTGACCACTGCCAAGCTTGTCGCAGTTGAAGGCTCAGTGCAGATAATTTTGCTACTTTTGTCACTTTAAGATATATAGGTGATTTATTGAGTCCTCACATATGGAAGGTAAATTTAGTCACTGTCAGTGCTCATTGCCTGCAAAGTGGACCCACCGTTTTGTGGGTCTGCATGTGAAGTATTTTCTTTCCAGAAGTGAGGACTTAGAAAATTCATTCTCTGCTATTAATATTTATTTTCTAATATAGGAAATATTTTATAAAATTTAGGGTGATTTACACTTTGCAGTATAAAAGCACAGATACTTTCCTCCATCAGTATGTATTAACTTACACACAAGAAAACAAGCTGGGCACTGTCACAGTTTTCACTGGCATCACCGAGAGACGTTGTTCACCAATATCAATTAGTGGAAAGCTGTGAAAATATTTTCTACTATGCGCTGTTTTTACAGACTCGATGTTTTAGCTTAAAAGGACACAATGGTAGTGATATTTAGTTAGAGATGCATTGGAAAGGCATAGTGGAATCCTACATTGCGTGGGAAACCTGGAAGTCAGCTCAGTGCATTTTCCAGTTGCTTTTTAACTCCGGAAGCTTATTCTGAATTCACCTTCAGTTTGGTTCTGCCATCTGTAAGAACAGGGTTGGTGCGGAGCTGCATGAACGATCCCAGCTCCTGTTACTCAAACGGAACATATCTGCTGGGATGGACTGATTGGGTGGAATAGCCCATTTCTGCGCTATATAACTTCTATAAATCTATACATTTAAAGGGTCAAACTAAACATAAATTTTGAGGAGTTAGAGTTTGCAAGAAAGGTGTAGGAGGGTAAAGGATGGATTTCAAATGGTTATAGGCTGCAGTGCAATTTGATGACACCTCCCTAAATGTTTGTTGTCCCTGTGAGGAGCAATAACTAGGTGCTCTTTCTTTTTCTTTATTAATTCATGGCATTTGGATATTGCTGAAAGACTAGCTTTTGTTGCCCTTCCCTAATTGCCCTGAATTTAATGGTTAACTGGGGTATTTCAGGGGTGGGAGAAAGTGAAGGCTGCAGATGCTGGAGATCAGAGTTGCAAGCGTGGTACTGGAAAAGCACAGCAGGTCAGGCAGCATCCGAGGAGCAGGGGAATTGATGTTTCGGGCATAAGCCTTTCATATGGGTGGCACGGTGGCTCAGTGGTTAGCACTGCTGCCTCACAATGCCAGGGACCTGGGTTCAATTCCAGCCTCGGGCGACTATCAGTATGGAGTTTGCGTGTTCCCCCTGTGCCTGTGTTGGTTTCCTCCCTCAATCCAAAGATGTGCAGGTCAGGTGATTTGGTCATGCTACATTGTCCATAGTGTTCAGGGAATGTGTAGGTTAGGTGCATTAAAATAGGGTAGGGGAATAGGTCTGGGTGGGTTACTGTTTGGAGGGTCGGTGTAGACTAGTTGGGCCGAAGGGCCTGTTTCCACACTTCAGGGATTCCAATTCTAAATTCCTGCTGAAGGTCTTGTCACTAACAAGTTCCAAGAAGCCTGGGAAACCAATTGATGCATTACTGAATTTACAACTCAGCTGAAGTATCACTCTAATTGAGCAATTAGCAGATGTAATTCGGTAACTCACTCCTTTCCAGGGGGTCATGAGGCAATAGTCGAACACACTTTCAGTCAGCATGTCAGTGGGCTGGAGCTACCCTTCCTGACGTGCTGACCTCTTCGTTGGTTTTAATCCTCAGCTGTTGACAAAGCCGTGAACTCCTCCAGGCTAAAATGTTCTCAATCATTCTGAATGCAACAGCACCTCCACCCCCGCCCCATATATTGTGATTTCTTGGGGGGGAAAGAAACCTTCATTATGAGTAACAGGTTGTAACACAAATATTCCTCCTGTGTGAAAGAGTGCTGTCATCACTGGTAAATTAAATGGGAGGAGAAACAAGTTTTTTGCCAAACTAATTTTACCACTTTATGAGTGTTTCTGTCTACTGGAGTGTATTTCCAATGGAATCTTTGCCCTATGGTACCATGACTAATAGCTCATTATTTATGTACATGTCTTCAAAGCAATGGGAGACGGACTATTTCATTCTCAGGAACAAAAGCCTAGTGATTTCTAATTTCAAGAGACAGAGTCAAGCATAGACTTTGATGATGGCCCTAACAGTTGGGACATAGGAATCCATGCATTACTCTGCAAAACAGAGTAATTTTCTAATTTTAGAACATAGAACATAGAACATAGAACATAGAACAATACAGCACAGAACAGGCCCTTCGGCCCACGATGTTGTGCCGAACTTCTATCCTAGATTAAGCACCCATCCATGTACCTATCCAAATGCCGCTTAAAGGTCGCCAATGAATCTGACTCTACCACTCCCACGGGCAGCGCATTCCATGCCCCCACCACTCTCTGGGTAAAGAACCCACCCCTGACATCTCCCCTATACCTTCCACCCTTCACCTTAAATTTATGTCCCCTTGTAACACTCTGTTGTACCCGGGGAAAAAGTTTCTGATTGTCTACTCTATCTATTCCTCTGATCATCTTATAAACCTCTATCAAGTCACCCCTCATCCTTCGCCGTTCCAACGAGAAAAGGCCGAGAACTCTCAACCTATCCTCGTACGACCTACTCTCCATTCTAGGCAACATCCTGGTAAATCTTCTCTGCACCCTCTCCAAAGCTTCCACATCTTTCCTAAAGTGAGGCGACCAGAACTGCACACAGTACTCCAAATGTGGCCTAACCAAAGTCCTGTACAGCTGCAACATCACTTCACGACTCTTGAATTCAATCCCTCTGCTAATGAACGATAATACTCCATAGGCCTTCTTACAAACTCTATCCACCTGAGTGGCAACCTTCAAAGATCTATGTACATAGACCCCAAGATCCCTCTGTTCCTCCACCTGACCAAGAACCCTACCATTAACCCTGTATTCCGCATTCTTATTTGTTCTTCCAAAATGGACAACCTCACACTTGGCAGGGTTGAACTCCATCTGCCACTCCTCAGCCCAGCTCTGCATCATATCTAAGTCCCTCTGCAGCCGACAACAGCCCTCCTCACTGTCCACAACTCCACCTATCTTTGTATCATCTGCAAATTTACTGACCCACCCTTCGACTCCCTCATCTAAGTCATTAATAAAAATTACAAACAGCAGAGGACCCAGAACTGATCCCTGCGGAACTCCACTTGTAACGACTCCATGCTGAATATTTACCATCTACCACCACTCTCTGACTTCGACCGGTTAGCCAGTTTTCTATCCAATTGGCCAAATTTCCCTCTATCCCATGACTCCTGACTTTCCGCATAAGCCTACCATGGGGAACCTTATCAAATGCCTTACTAAAATCCATGTACACTACATCCACTGCTCTACCCTCATCCACATGCTTGGTCACCTCCTCGAAGAATTCAATAAGACTTGTAAGGCAAGACCTACCCTTCACAAATCCGTGCTGGCTGTCTCTAATCAAGCAGTGTCTTTCCAGATACTCGTAAATCCTATCCCTCAGTACCCTTTCCATTACTTTGCCTACCACAGAAGTAAGACTAACTGGCCTGTAATTCCCGGGGTTATCCCTATTCCCTTTTTTGAACAGGGGCACAACATTCGCTACTCTCCAGTCCCCTGGTACCACCCCCGTTGCCAGTGAAGACGAGAAGATCATTGCCAACGGTACTGCAATTTCCTCTCTTGCTTCCCACATAATCCTAGGATATATCCCGTCAGGCCCGGGGGACTTGTCTATCCTCAAGTTGTTCAAAATGTCCAACACATCTTCCTTCCTAACAGGTATCTCTTCTAGCTTATCAGTCCGTTTCACACACTCCTCTTCAACAATACGGTCCCTCTCGTTCGTAAATACTGAAGAGAAGTACTTGTTCAAGACCTCTCCTATCTCTTCCGACTCAATACACAGTCTCCCACCACTGTCCTTGATCGGACCTACCCTCATTCTCGTCATTCTCAGGTTTCTCACATACGCATAGAATGCCTTGGGGTTATCCTTGATCCTATCCGCCAGGGATTTTTCATGCCCTCTCTTAGCTCTCCTAATCCCTTTCTTCAGGTCCCTTCTGGCTATCCTGTATCCCTCCACTGCTCTGTCTGAACCTTGTTTCCTCAACCTTATGTAAGCCTCCTTCTTCCTCTTTACTAGACATTCAACCTCCCTCGTCAACCAAGGCTCCCTCACACGACCATTTCTTTCCTGCCTGATCGGTACATACATATCAAGGACACGTCGTATCTGCTCCTTGAAAAAGTTCCACATTTCCACCACATCCTTCCCTGACAGCCTATGCTCCCAACGTATGCTCCTCAAATCCTGTCTTACAGCATCGTAATTTCCCTTCCCCCAATTGTAAAAACTTCCTTGTTGTGCGCACCTATCTCTCTCCATAACCAAGGTGAAAGTCACAGAATTGTGGTCACCATCACCAAAATGTTCACCCACTAACAAGCCCACCACTTGTCCCGGTTCATTACCGAGTACCAAATCCAATATGGCCTCCCCTCTGGTTGGACAATCTACATACTGCGTTAGAAAAGTTAGAAATTTTGGTGAAGGATAATGCAAAAAGTTAATGAATGTTGTAGAACTTTGCATTGAAATACCTGGGAATAATTGGCCTCATGTGTATACCTGAATCATCCGTGATGCAGTTATCCAATGCTGCCCCGGCAATGTTTGCACAACTGGAGGGAGGATGCCCCCTAAACGACCAGAATTTCTGTTTCTGCTCCTGATTGGTGAAAACTCTGTTGCCTGCTTAATGTCCACTCACCACTTTATATCTTCTGACTCCATAGCAGGGGGTTCCTGGCCTGAAAACACTTGGTAGATCTTTGAAGGAGGTCCAAACCTCTTGCCCCGCTAGGGGCATTTCTGAACTGACAGCCAGACTACTGCGACCACTAGGACTCATAACAGCACACAAACCAACAGCCACTCTCAGACAGCAACTCACCAGAACAAAGGACCCGATACCCAGCATGAGCAAAACCAATGTAGTGTACAAAATCCCATGCAAGGACTGCACAAAACACTACATAGGACAAACAGGAAGACAGTTAACAATCCGTATACACGAACACCAACTAGCCACGAAACAACACGACCAGCTATCCTTAGTAGCCACACACACAGATTTCAAGCAACATGAATTCAACTGGGACAACACTACCATTATAGGGCAAGCCAAACAGAGAACAGCCAGGGAATTCCTAGAGGCATGGCACTCATCCACAGACTCTATCAACAAACACATCGACCTGGACCCAATATACCGGCCACTACAGCGGACAGCTGGAACTGACAACCGGAAGCGGCAGAGACAGGCCACTATAAATGCGGGAGGAAACAGCACAGAAGCGCTTCACAGGAGGCTCCCAAGCACTGAGGATGTCACCTAGACAGGGGACGAAACCTTTTCAAGACAAATTCCCAGCTCGGCGAACAGAACCACAACAAGAATAGAGTTCCTGCTGAAGGGCTTATGTCTGAAACATTGATTTTCCTGCTCCTCGGAAGCTACCTGACCTGCTGTGCTTTTCTAGTATCACTCTCTCGAGGAAGAATAGAGTTGCTGCTTATCATTTAAATGGAGAAAGACTGAAGAAAGCTACAGAAAAGAGGGATTTAGGAGTCCTTATGAATGAATCACAAAAAGCTCAAATAGCTCGCAAGTTCAGCAAGTACTGGGTAAGGCAAATGAAATGTTGTCCTTTATTTCAAAATGAATGGAATAGAAAAATAGGAACTGTTCTGCTTCTCTTTTAAAATGAAGAATATCCTCGTATGAGAGAAAGTCCAGACAAGGTTCATTAAGTTTATCCCAGACATGAAAGGACATTCTAATGAGAAAACATTAAGCAGGTCGGGGCTGTACTCATTGGAGTTTAGAAGAATGACTGTGACCTTGTTACAACTTTAAGATTCTTAAGGAATTTGACACCACAGTGGCTGAAAGGCTATTTTTCCTTATGAGTGAGTCGAGGAGCAGAGGATATAATCCCTGAGTAAGTGTTGTCCAATTAAGACAGAGATAAGGAGGATTTTCTCCTCTCACTGGTAGTGAATCTATGAAATTCTTTACCTCAGAGGGCCTAGATTATGAGTTGCTAAATGTATTCAAGGCTGAGATAGAGTTTAATCAGTAAAGGAATCGAGGATTATGGGGAAAGGCAGTAGCGTGGAGATGGAGATTCCAAAATCAGCCATGATCTCATTGAATGCCAGAACAGACTCAATGGGTTGAATGGCTTACTGCAGCCCCTACGTTTTATGCTTGTGTGCTTATTTAATTCAATGTTGATAAGAAAAAAGCGAGTGTCTTGCCAGGAAAAAAACCTGTGAATTATTTTCCCTTTTTGTCCCTCTCCCACCATCGCCAGGGAGGGGAAAATTTTATTGAATGCAACCCAACACGATAACCATTGGCTTATTCACAAAAATAAGTCAGTGGTTTCAGTTATATTATAAATTAAATCTTTGATTCAATTGTTTCTCTAGTCTAAAATATTTTGTATTTTTAGTTGAGTTTTCTGAGTCAGAATTTCTTTGTTTAATGTTCTGTTATGTTTCCAGACACTTGTCTCTCTCATTGTTAAGTAAAAGCCTCCTTTTTCATTTTAATTTGAAGTGCTTGTTTTCAAATCGATTTGTAATTTTTTCCATTAATCTTAAATTTTGTGAACACCTTACTTTTTGTTGCTGATCTGCTTGTTTTCAAGTCCTTCTGTTTCATTCAGATTTTCTAACTTCTACATCCTCATATTTACAACGGTGTTCACGAATCCACATTCAACTTCGAATTATGGAAGTGCTTTGAAATGTCCTCCAGCACCATTAACATCGGTTGGGTCCCAAAGGCCTGCCTATTGCAAGCAAATGTGTTTACTTTATCCCTCATCTGTGTAGTGCAAAGCTAAGCAGAGACTATCCCATAGGGATCATATATTAACTACGGGAAGGTTCTCATTGTTTTCTTTTACAATATTAAATATCCATGGCGAAAAATTTGATTCCAGTTACTTTACTGCGTTTGACATTCAGATCTCAATCCCGTTCCTATTTGGCAGCACTACTGTCTAATATTGCCATTGTTTCTCCTCAACTCAAAATCAACTTGCCTCTGTAAAGCTGCTCTATATTCCTGATAAAAGTGTTGCTACTTCATACAAAAATGATTATGTCATTCATAATTCTAAAGCAAAAAATCACAGATCAGTCCACATAAATCTGCAATCTATGAAATGTGTTTATATTTGTAATCAGTGAAATAACTTGGCCTCTCCTCTCCAACAATACTACACATACCGATTCTCATTGCTATATTGAGTCCAATAGGATAATCTTGCTTATTTCACATGTATGTGAAATACCACAGCACTATAATTGGTGCTGGCCTTGAAATATCAACACAAAAGGAACCTTTTTTTTGGGAAGAGCAGTCACGGTGCTTGAACAGACTCACCTATTATAGGTCAGAGAGTGGTCTGTGCTGAACTTTACGACAGGAATTCCTGCCCCTAGTTTCAATAGTTACTGGCCTGTGAAAAGCAACGCCAAATGGCTGAGACTTTCAGATCCGGAGAAAATCCAGCTCATACAAATTTGCAGCTAATGTGAATAGAAAAGCTGTAGTGCTTGCAGGAATGCAGATCAATTCTTCTCTGCCATGTCAGACGCAATCCTTTGACGTTGAAGAGTTGAAGGTTCTAGTGAAGCAGATGCACCAAATGAAGATGGAATCAAAGGTCACTCTCCAAAACCATAACTGCAGCCTACTGTGAGCTGTCTCATAGAATGTCAGTGTATCTTTAAAAGACATGCTCATGGTATCATCACTGTATCATAGGATTTAGGGAAAGAAGGTCTCATGTTCCATCTCATGTTCAGATTACTTGAAGTATGACACACTAATGGAAACATGCTCCTTTGTCATAACCTAACAGTGTAACATTACTTCAGATATATGCATGCCTGACAATATAATATTGTGTATGTAAGTTAGCTAACTGAGCTGCAAGGTTTGTTTTCAGATGTTTTGTCACCATGACTATATAACATCATCAGTGAGAGTCTCTGGTGAAACGCTGGTGGTATGTCCCGCTTCTCTATTTATAGGTCTTGGTTTCTTAAGGTGGATGATGTCATTTCCATTTATTTTCAAGGGAAGTAGATGGGGTCTAAATCAATGTGTTTATTAATGGAGTTCTGGTTAGAACGCCATGGCTCTAGAATTCTTGTGCATGTCTTCGTTTCACTTAGCCTAGGATGTGTGTGTTGTCCCAGTCAAAATGGTGTCCTTCTTTGTCTGTTTGGATGGAAACCAGGGATAGTTGGTCATGTGTTTTGGTTAAAAATCACACAACACCAGGTTGTACACCCCAGTCCAACACCGGCATCTCCAAACCATGTCTTTTGGTGGCTAGTTGGTGTCCGTGGCTAGTGGCAGGTTTCCTGCTTGTTTGTCCGATGTAGTGTTTTTTCGCAGTTCTTGTACATAATAATTATTTGTCAAAAATGTCTGTTGGATTCTTTCAAACTACAATTTCTACACCCAGTTTGTAACTTATGAAAAATAGCATAAGCAATGTCACAGTAGGAGCCCTGTTAGAGACAAACTCACACCATGGTAACCATAGTGGCTATCGATAAAAGACTGTAATACCTTAGTGACAGATATCTGGCAAATTAATAAAGACCAACTAGACAAGAGCTTTGGATAAGACAATTTGGACAAAGGAAAAGTTTCTAAACCTTAAGAAGCATCAGTTTTTCAAACAGTTGTAAGATCCATGGATAAGACATTAAACATCAAGAGAACATAACCAATGTATTTTTGATTAGAATGGTGGCACAGTGGCACAGTGGTTAGCACTGCTGCCTCACAGCGCTAGAGACCCGAGTTCAATTCCCGACTCAGGCGACTGACTGTGTGGAGTTTGCACATTCTCCCTGGGTCTGTGTGGGTTTCCTCTGGGTTCTCCGGTTTCCTCCCACTGTCCAAAAATGTGCAGGTTATGTGAATTAGCCATGCTAAATTGCCCGTGGTGTCAGGGATGGGTCTGGGTGGGTGGCGGGTCGGTGTGGATTTGTTGGGCCAAAGGGCCTGTTTCCACACTGTAAGTAATCTAATCTAAATGTACGTTCTTTTAAGATAACAAAATTAACTTTCCTTTATTGATAAACAACAAAAAGGCTGAAGTGCACACTGAAGTTGTACACAAAGCTAGTGCAAAGTTATACAGAAAAATGGGGGGTTTGGAATTCTCTGTTCCTTACTTGGGATACACAAATAACAGCTGTGAGTGTGATGTTGGAAAAGCACAGCAAGGTCAGGCAGCATCCAGGAATACAGGTAACATAAACTAAAATGTCTTAGTTATTCAGGAATGGACAGTTTTAGTCTTCACTGACACAAAGTCAGGAACACATAGGTCATGTGGGATAATACAATGTTCTCACTGAAGTCATGGATAGATATTTCATTAAAGATTAAATATCCAAGGACACTCTTACTGAATTACAACAACTCAAATAACATATGCAGTTCTATTTTACAGATCAAGGAATTCATGGCCTCAAGAAACTGTGAGTCTTATTTGCTATTGCCATGGAGGGACTTCACCGAATTAGCACATTTAGTCTTTTCCTGGATGATCAGAAAAATCCAGAATAGATCTGGAAGTTCTTGAAGACCAACTGTAATTCAATTCTTAACTGTAAGATTAATAGACTCCATCTCATGTCATACCAACAGCAACCCAAGAATCTATTGAATGGGTTGTCAGAATGTGGCATGGGAAAGAATATGATTGTGACTTTTCCACAGAGGAACTGTCAGATGGGCTCCTCGATTTAGTTATAATCTCTAGAAAAATTGAAGCCTTTAGGAATGAACTTTTCAACAAGAAATGGGCTCTACTTGAGGGTTGGGGCAAATATGAACCCTAGCGGAGGGATTTAGGTACATCCAAAAATATTGCTACAGTCAGCAAAGTGCATCAAAGCAGAAGAAATCTGTTACAGATACAATTTGTTGCCCATGTCCAAAGCCTGTCCAACTCTTCTTTCTGTAAAGCATCAGGCACCAAGGGACATTGGTTCCAAAGGCCAAGCCAGAATTTAGAACAAAACACCGGATTGGGGCAAATGTCCACAGGTAAAGAAATGGCTAGAAAATGGGAAGCCTTCAGAAATGAGATAACAAGAGTCCAAAGATAGTATATTCCTGTTAAGGTGAAAGGAAAAGCTGGTAGGTATAGGGAATGCTGGATGACAACAGAAATTTAAGGTTTGGTTAAGAAAAAGAAGTAATATATATTAGGTATGGACAAGAGAGTTTGAGTGAATCGTTAGAAGAGTATAAAGGCAGTAGGAGTTTACTTAAGAGGGAAATCGGGAAGGCAAAAAGGGGACATGAGATAGCTTTGGCAAATAGAGTTAAGGAGAATCCAAAGGGTTTTTACAAATACATCAAGGACAAAGGGGTAACTAGGAAGAGAATAGAGCCCCTCAAAGATCAGCAAGGCAGCCTTTGTGGGGAGCTGCAGAAAATGGGGGAGATACTAAATGAGTATTTTGCATCAGTGTTTACTGTGGAAAAGGATATGGAAGATATAGAATGTGAGAAAAGAGATAGTGACATCTTCAAAAATGTCCATATTACAGAGGAGGAAGTGCTGGATGTCTTGAAATGCATAAAGGAGGAAGAATCCCCAGGGCCTGATTAATAGTACCCTAGAACTCTGTGGGAAGCTAGGGAAGTGATTGCTGGGCTCCTTGCTGAGATATTTGTACCTTCAATAGTCACAGGTGAGGTGCCAGAAGATTGGATATTGGCTAGCATGGTACCATTATTGAAGAAAGGTGATTACGACAAGCCACGGAACAATAAACCGGTGAGTCTGATGTTGGTGGTAGGCAGGTTGTTGGACGGAATGCTGAAGGACAGGATTTACATGTATTTGGAAAGGCAAGGACTGATTAAGGATAGTCAACATGGCTTTGTACAAAGGAAATCATGTCTCATGAAGTTGATTGAGATTTTTGAAAAAGTGATGATGAGGGCAGAGGAGTAGATGTGATCTATATGGACTTCGACAAGGTTCCCCATGGGAGACTGGTGAGCAAGGTTAGATCTCATGGAATACAGGGAGAACTAGCCATTTGGATACAGAACTGGCTCAAAGGTAGAAGACAGAGGGTGGTGGTGGAGGGTTGTTTTTCAGACTGGAGGCCTGTGACCAGTGGAGTGCCACAAGGTGCTGGGTCCACTACTTTCAGTCTATTACATAAATGATTTAGATTTGAACATTGGTGATATAGTTAGTCAGTTTGCAGATGACACCCCAAAATTATAGGGCTAGTGGACAGAGAAGAAGGTTACCTCAGATTACAAGGGGATCTTGATTAGATGGGCCAGTGAGCTGAGGAGTGGCAGATGGAATTTAATTTAGATACATGTGAGGTGCTACATTTTGGGAAAGCAAATCTTACCAGGACTTATAAACTTAATGGTAAGGTCCTAGGAAGTGTTGCTGAACAAAGAGACCTCGGAATGCAGATTCATGGCTCCTTGAAAGTAGAGTCATAGGTAGATAGAATAGTGAAGAAGGTATTTGATATGCTTTCCTTTATTAGTCAGAGCTTTGAGTATAGATGTTGGGAGGTCATGTTGTGGCTGCATAGGACGTTGGTTAGGCCACTTTTGGAATATTACGTGCAATTCTGGTCTGCTTCCTATTGGAATGATGTTGTGAAACTTGAAAGGGTTCAGAAAAGATTTACAAGGATGTTGCCAGGGTTGGAGGGTTTGAGCTACAGGGAGAGGCTGAACAGGCTGGGGCTGTTTTCCCTGGAGCGGAGGCTAAGGGGTGACCTTATAGAGGTTTATAAAATCATGAGGGGCATGGATAGGATAAATAGACAAGGTCTTTTCCCTGAGTTTGGGGAGTCCAGAACTAGAGAGTTTAGGGTAAGATGGGAAAGATATAAAAGTGACCTAAGGAGTAACCTTTTCGTGGAGAGGGTGGTACGTGTACGGAATGAGCTGCCAGAGGAAGTGGTGGAGGCTGGTGCAATTGCAAAATTTAAAAGGCATTTGGATGGGTATATGAATAGGAAGGGTTTGGAGGGATAAGGGCCGGGTGCTGGCAGGTGGGACTAGATTAGGTTAGGATATCTGGTCGGCATGGACAGGTTGGACTGAAGGGTCTGTTTCCGTGCTGTATTTCTCTATGACTCTATGACAAGTAAGACAATACAACAGCTGATACTGAAAGCTAGAAAAGTGTTACTAAAGTGCGCATATACATTTATGAGGTTCAGAGTTGACCAAAGTGAAAGGCAAATTCCTGTAGGTGACTGAACCATCCAAGTTCTTAATATTAACATCATGTCAAGAGTTTAAGGTGAGCAGAATCTTTTTCTAAACATCATATGTTCTGAAAAGACAGAACTACACCTAATTAACATTGTGTATCCTGAAAGATATACTTCAGCAAGTGGTGCATCTGACAAGACATGGTATTATAGTGTATAATGGATCACCAATTTCATGCATGGATAGAGTCACACTGCAGTGCTAATATGCAGGTCCATGTTAATTTCCAAAAATCTTCTACCTATGAGTATTCTGACTTTGTCTGCACCAAGAGCTGACTGGCCATGTCCAAGCTCTGGGACTAATATGCATGGCTGCCCCAAACTGACTGTACCGTGACCCCTGAGTGAAGACTTGACTAAGAACGGCTGAGAACTATGACCAGCCTCCTTCGTTGTCTCAGTACTAAATGGCATGGCTGTGCAACAGTGCTGTGAGCTCAGAATCTCTGACTAATGGGCGAGGTGTGAAAAGGCAAGGCAGGCTCAAAGTAAGTAAGCGCTAAGAGAGCAAGCGAAAAGGCCAGAGATACAGCCTGATACAGCCATGAGCTGGATGTATGTCCCTGGTTGCACTGTCCTTGCTGCAGCATTACACTGATAGTAGTCAGTGCACTCCAAGGAACAGTACTGAAGTATAAAAGTGTACTGTAAGTATGATAAACCATGAGGGTTCTTAGAGTCTGGCATATGTAGGATGCTGATATCCCTGGATGTGACCGATAACCAGGGAGCATTCTCTGAAATGTTAGTGCCCAGTGTGCAACATAGAGGTCCTTTGGTCACAAGAGGTACCTGCTCACATTTCCATGTCGAGAATTCTCAAAGTCTAGTTTGTTCATGGAGGATGGTAGGATTGGCAGGTGCATATTAATGAGGCGAGATGTGCTGTTAACAAGGTCATTAAGCAATAATCTCTCCGAATTAACAATTCATCTGAATCTCATCTGAATACCTAAACTTAGTTAAAAGATGCAGCAAGTTGCTCCCAATATTGAGGTGTTGTACATTTTACACAATTCTTTCTTTTTTCCTGACATAACCCATGTCATTTGGGTCCCTATAAGATTCTGCCCATAAACTGTGATAATATGTGCCTATGCAAAAATATACATAACTGTTTAGGATTAGCTTTAGTTTTAGAAAAAGAGCATTTTGCGTTATGTCTAACCTTTAGTATATTAAAATTTGTTTAAGAGGCATGCTCATGAAAGCATTATTGCTTCATAGCAAGTGATCTAAAGGTATAACAGGCTTTTGCTCCATCTTATTTCAGATCACTTGAAGCATAACACTGCACTGGAAACGTGCTGTTTTGTTGTATCCTAACAGCATAATATTAGCCAAGACACATGGCTAAATATTATAATGTTTATAGATAATAATTGGTTGTAATAAATATCTGTTGGCTTCTTCAATACCACACTGTCCATGTCCAGTTTCTGATGTTACAGGAGTTAACATAAACATTGGTCCATCAGGCAAAGCACCTTGCTGGAGGCAAACTCATACCACAACCTGTGGTTGGAAGAGGTCAGCAGTGACCCAATCTCATGTATCCCTCAAACCTGACTACAATGATAGCAAAGTTTGGTGTAAGGGAAAAGACATAGCTAAGTTTATTCCTCATTATTGCACAACTATATTGTCTGACGCATTTTGGATGGTATACACTAAAATCCTGAATTTATGATATATCTGTAAATTCTGGAAGGTACCATTTAAAACATTGGGTACAATCTTTTTACAAACTCTAACATTGTGACAAAAGTAGATGTCATATGTTCCACACAGCAAAGGTGATGGTCGAGGAACATCAAGAACATGTGAAGGCTTCTATAATCCTGCTTAGACAGTTTCTCAGTAAGTCAATATCAATGGATAGAGTAAAGGCCCCGAGATTGCTCAGTCTCATCTCCCAAATGTTCTGTTCTTAAATAATGAATCCAAAATGCTGTATAATTAGGCATGAAAACTCATTCCTGATTACTTAACAGTGATGTTTCTGTGTTTGCATACTAGCTGAAAATTAATTGATTTGCAAACTCCAAGGGCTGAATCTTATCAGAAATCAGCTGAGGATATTTTTTGTTGAGTTTCATGGTGGGTCCCTCTCTGTTAGACTCATTGAGTTTTCCATTGCTACCATCCCAAACTGGCTATATTAGCCATGCACCACCTTCCTAGAGTACCCAACTTATCCTATGCAATAAGTGGAAAGTGACATTCTTGATCATTGCATAGCATTTGTATAGCATCTACAACAAGACAGAATCTAACCATTGACCTTTGACATTCACTGAATCAAACACAATCAATATCTTGGGGTTACCATTGACTAGAGATTTATCTGTATTAGCCATATAAATACTGTGACTCCTCGAGCAGGTCTGATACTAGGAATTCTTCAGCAAATAACTCATCCCCTGACTCAATAAATCTTGTCCACTATCGACAAGAAACAAGTCAGGTGTGTGATGAAGTACTCCCCACTTGCCTGAATGACAGCAGCTCCAACAACACACAAGAAACTTGACACCGAACAGAACAAAGCAGCCGCTTGATTAGCACCATATTCACACACACTCCTCCACCCCTGAAGCTCAGTAGCAGTGACATGTCTCATCTACAAGATGCACTGCAAAAATTCACCAAGCCTCCTTAGACAGCACCTTCCAAGCCCAGGGCTACCAAAGTGAAATCTGGAATATCACGGACAGCAAATACATATTAACAGCAGAGAAAGGACAAGGGAACAATCTTGTCAGACTACTGAGAAAATGAGCAGTACTTTATAAAGTTACACCTAGATGTATTGCATTAGGTTGATATGATGTGGATATAAGAGAGTCAGAATTGACAAAACAATATCCTTATCGGTTGAGCCCAGAAACACAAGTTTAGGTGGAAATAGAGATTCAGTACATGCTGGAAAACCACTTGATTGAACCAAGTCAAAGCAGCTGGAGTTCACTAATAGTGTTGGTTCTTAAACTGGATGGATCAGTAAGATTTTGTATACTTCATAGAAAGGTGAACATAGTCACAAAAACAGATTTCTACTGAATTCCATGGTTAGAAGATTCCATTTGAAGGGTTCTTCTCGAAGATTGATTGATTGAAGGCATACAGAAAGTGCCATGAACATCAAGGGCTAATAAAATTTCTACATTTGTTGCACCAGATAGGTAGTACTGATGTCAGGTGATGCCAATCAGGTTAAAGAACACAACTACATTCCACAGGTTTATGAATCAAGTCATAACTAAAGTTCATAACTGTATTATATTTGGATGATATTTGTAGTTCATACTAGCATTTTGAAAAGCATGTAAGACAATTCAAAGATCTGTTTAAGCAATTACACTTAAATAGTTTAGTAATAAATTTAGCAAAAAAAGTAAATTTACAAAAGCAAGAGTGACTTACTTGGGACATGTAATCAGACAAGAATTGGGACTGCCAAGAACAGCAAAAGTAAAGGCTTTAATATAGTTTCATGTTCTAAAACTAAAACTAAATGAGAATGGGAGTTTTTAAGGAATGTCTGGATCTTACCAGAAACATAATTACAGTGTGGTAGCTGTAATATAAAACAACCTTGCTGAAGAATCAAGCAAAAGTGACATGGTCAGCAAAATGCCAAGCATTTGAGAAGCTGAATGCAATATTACTGAATGAACCAGTGTTGGCTAACCCTTCTTTTTCCAGACATTTCAGACCAGCAATTGGTGCTGGTGATCCGGAACTTGACTCATCAATTTACAGCTTGATGAGTCAGGATTAGACAAGCTGGGGGATGCTTCTCTAAGAAACTAAGGTATTATTAGATGAAGTATTCTACTCAAGAAAAAAGAGACTTCAAGATTGTTGTTAGCACTTCAGCATTTTGAGGTCTATATCCTACGTGGAAACAAGAAAACACAAACTTAGACTGACCAACCACCACTCATAGAGTCATAGAGATTTACAGCATGGAAACAGACCCTTTGGTCCAACTCGTCCATGCCGACCAGATATCCCAACCCAATCTAGTCCCACCTGCCAGAACATGGCAAATATCCCTCCAAACCCTTCCTGTTCATATACCCATCCAAATGCCTTTTAAATGTTGCAAATGTACTGGCCTCCACCACTTCTTCTGACAGCTCATTCCATACACATACCACCCTCTGTGTGAAAAAGCTGCCCCTTAGGTCTTTTTTATATCTTTCCCCTCTCACCCTAAACCTATGCCGTCTAGTTCTGGGCTCCCTGAACACAGGGAAAAGACCTTGTTTATTAATCGTATCTATACCCCTAATGATTTTGTAAACCTTTATAAGGTCATCCCTTATAGGAGCTCAAATCCTCCAACCCTGGCAACATCCTTGTAAACCTTATCCGAACCCTTTCAAGTTTCACAATATCTTTCCAATAGGAAGGAGACCAGAATTGCGCACAATATTCCAACAGTGACCTAACCATTGTTCTGTACAGCAGCAACATGACCTCCTAACTCCTGTACTCAATACTCTGGCCAATAAGGGAAAGCATACCAAATGCCTTCTTCACTATCCTATCTACCTACGACTCCACTTTCAAGGAGCTATGAACCTGCACTCCAAGGTCTCTTTGTTCAGCAACACTCCCTAGGACCTTACCATTAAGTGTATAAGTCCTGCTGAGATTTGCTTTCCCAAAATGCAGCACCTCACATTTATCTGAATTAAACTCCATCCGCCACTTCTCTGCCCATTGGCCCATCTGGTCAAGATCCCATTGTAATCTGAGGTAACCTTCTTTGCTGTCCACGACACCTCCAATTTTGGTGTCATCTGAAAACTTATTAACTATACTTCTTATGCTCACATCCAAATCATTTATATAAATGATGAAAAGTAGTGGACCCAGCACCGATCCTTGTGGCACTCCACTGGTCACAGGCCTCCAGTCTGAAAAACAACCCTCTACCACCACCCTCTGTCTTCTACCTTTAAACCAGTTCTGTATCCAAATAGCTAGTTCTCCCTGTATTCCATGAGATCTAACCTTGCTAATCAGTCTCCCATGGGGAACCTTGTCGAATGCCTTACTGAAGTCCATATGGACCACGTCCACTGTTTTGCCCTCATCAATCTTCTTTGTTACTGCTTCAAAAAACTCAATCAAGTTTGTGAGACATGATTTCCCACACACAAAGCCATGTTGACCATCCCTAATCAGCCCTCGCCTTTCCAAATACATGTACATCCTGTCCCTCAGGATTCCCTCCAACAACTTGCCCACCACCGACGTCAGGCTCACTGGTCTATAGTTCCTTGACTTATCCTTACCACCTTTCTTAAACAGTGGCACCACCCTAGCCAACCTCCAGTCTTCTGTCACCTCACCTGGGAGTATCGATGATACAAATATCTCAGTAAGTGGCCCAGCAATCACTTCCCTAGCTTCCCACAGAGTTCTAGGGTACACCTGACCAGGTCCTAGGGATTTATCTACTTTTATGCGTTTCAAGACATCCAACACTTTCTCCTCTGTAATATGAACATTTTCAAGATGCCACCATCTATTTCCTTGCATTCTATATCTTTCATATCCTTTTCCACAGTAAATTCTAATGCAACATTCTCTTTTAGTATCTCCCCATTTTCTGTGGCTCCACACAAAGGCTACCATGCTGATCTTTGAGGGGTCCTTTTCTCTTCCTAGTTACCCCTCTGTTCTTAATGCATTTGTAAAAACCCTTTGGATTCTCCTGAACTTTATTTGCCAAAGATATCTCATGTCCCCTTTTTGCCCTCTGATTTCTTTCTTAAGTATACTTCTAATGCCTTTATACTCTAAGGATTCACTCGATCTATCCTGTCTATACCTGACATATGCTTCCTTCTTTTTCTGAACCAAACCCTCAATTTCTTTAGTCATCCAGCATTCCCTATTCTTACCAGCCTTCCCTTTCACCCTGACAGGAATATACTTTCTCTGGACTCCTGTTATCTCATTTCTGAAGGCTTCCCATTTTCCAGCCGTCCCTTTCCCTGTGAACATCTGTACCCAATCAGCTTTCGAAAGTTTTTGATTAATACTGTCCAATTTAGAACTTCAACTGTTAGATCTGGCCTATGTTTTTCCATCACTATTTTAAAATGAATAGAATTATGGTCACTGGTCCCAAAGTGCTCCCCCACTGACACCTCAGTCACCTGCCCTGCCTTATTTCCCAAGAGTAGGTCAAGTTTTGCACCTTCTCTAGTAGGTACATCCACATAGTGAATCAGAAAATTTTCTTGTACACACTTAAGAAATTCCTCTCCATCTAAACCTTTAACACAATGGCAGTACCAGTCTATGTTTGGAAAATTAAAATCCCCTCCCATTACCACCTTATTATTCTTACAGATAACAGATCTCCTTACAAATTAGTTTCTCAATTTCCCTCTGACTATTCTCAATTTCCCTCTATCTATAATACAATCCCATTAAGGTGATCATCCCTTTCTTATTTCTCAGTTCCACCCAACTAACTTCCCTGGATGTATTTCCTGGAATATCCTTCCTCCGTACAGCTGTAATGCTATCCCTTATCAAAAACGCCACTCCCCCTCCTCTCTTGCCTCCCTTTCTATCCTTCCTATAGCATTTGTATCCTGGAACATTAAACTGCCAGTCCTGCCATCCCTGAGCCATGTTTCTATAATTGCTATGATCCCATGTTCCTAACCATGCCCTGAGTTCATCTGCCTTCCCTGTTAGGCCGCTTGCATTGAAATAAATGCAGTTTAATTTATTAGTCCTACCTTATCCCTGCCTGCCCTGATTATTTGACTCTCTTCTGCTCTCAACTGTACCCGTCTCAGATTGATCTCTTTCCTCACTATCTCCCTGGGTCCCACCTCCCCCACCTAACTAGTTTAAATCCTCCCGAGCAGTTCTCGCAAATTTCCCTGCCAGTAATGTTCCTGGAACATTAAGCTGCCAGTCCTGCCATCCCTGAGCCATGTTTCTGTAATTGCTATGATATCCCAGTCCCGTGTTCCTACCCATGCCCTGAGTTCATCGGCCTTCCCTGTTAGGCTCCTTTCATTGCAATCAATGCAACAATTTACTTTATCTGTCCTGCCTTGTTCTCTGCTTTGTTCCTGCCTGCCCTGACTGTTTGACTCGCCTTTGTTCTCAACTGCATCAGTCTCAGATTGAAATCTTTCCTCACTATCTCCCTGGGTCCCATTCCCAACACCACCCCCCCCCCCCCCCCCCCCCCCAACCCCCATCACCTTACCAGTTTAAATCCTCCCAAGCAGCTCTAGCAAATCTTCCTGCAGTATATTAGTCCCCTTCCAATTTAGGTGCAATCTGTCCTTCTTGCACAGGTCACTTCTACCGCAAAAGAGCTTCCAATGATCCAAAAATGTAAATCCATCTCCCATACACCAGCTGTTCTGTCCTCCTATTCCTGCCCTCACTAGCTCGTAGCACCAGGAGTAATCCAGATACTACTCCTGTCGTGGGCCTCCTTTTTAAATTTCTGCCTAACTCTCTGTAATCTCCCTTCAGAAACTCAACCTTTTCCCTTCCTATGTTGTTGGTTCCAATGTGTACAATGACCTCCTGCTGGACCCTCTCCCCTTGAGAATATTCTGCACCCTCTCTGAGACTCTTGCTGAGATATTTTTATCATCGATAGTCACAGGTGAGGTGCTGGAAGTCTGGAGGTTGGCAAACATGGTGCCACTGTTTAAGGTGGTAAGGACAAGCCAGGGAACTATAGACCAGTGAGCCTGACATCGGTGGTGGGCAAGCTGTTGGAGGGAACCCTGAGAGACAGGTTGTACATGTATTTGGAAAGGCAAGGACTGATTAGGGATAGTCAGCATGGCTTTGTGCATGGGAAATCATGTCTCACAAATGTGATTGAGTTTTTTTGAGGAAATAACAAAGAGGATTGATGAGAGCAGAGTGGTAGATGTGATTTGTATTGACCTCAGTAAGTCTTTCGACAAGGTTCCCCATGGGAGACTGATTAGCAAGGTTAGATCTCACGGAATACAAGGAGAACTAACCATTTGGATACAGAACTGCCTCAAAGGTAGAAGACAGAGGGTTGAGGGTTGTTTTTCAGACTGGAGGCCTGTGACCAATGGAGTGCAACAAGGATCGGTGCTGGGTCCTCTATTTTTTGTCATTTACATAAATGATTTGGATGCGAGCATAAGAGGTACAGTTAGTAAGTTTGCAGATGACACCAAAATTGGAGGTGTAGTGGACAGCGAAGAGGGTTACCTCAGATTACAACAGGATCTGGACCAGATGGGCCAATGGGCTGAGAAGTGGCAGATGGAGTTTAATTCAGATAAATGTTAGCTGTTGCATTTTGGGAAAGCAAATCTTAGCAGGACTTATCCACTTAATGGTAAGGTCCTAGGGAGTGTTGCTGAACAAAGAGACCTTGGAATGCAGGTTCATAGCTCCTTGAAAGTGGAGTTGCAGGTAGATAGGATAGTGGAGAAGGTGTTTGGTATGCTTTCCTTTATTGGTCAGAGTATTGAGTACAGGGGTTGGGAGGTCATGTTGCAGCTGTACAGGACATTGGTTAGGCCACTGTTGGAATATTTTGCGCAATTCTGGTCTCCTTCCTATCGGAAAGATGTTGTGAAACTTGAGAGGGTTCAGGAACGATTTACAAGGATGTTGCCAGGGTTGGAGGATTTGAGCTACAGGCAGAGGCTGTACAGGTTGGGGCTGTTTTCCCTGGAGCATCAAGGCTGAGAGGTGACCATACAGATGTTTACAAAATTATGAGGAACATGGATAGGGTAACTAAGCAAAGTCTTTTCCCTGGGGTTGGGGGAGCCCAGAACTAGAGGGAATAGGTTTAGGGTGAGAGGGGAAAGATATAAAAGAGACCTAAGGGGCAACGTTTTCACACAGAGGGTGGTACATGTATAGAATGAGCTGCCAGAGGAAGTGGTGGAGGCTGGTACAATTGCAACATTTAAGAGGCATTTGGAAGGGTATATGAATAGGAAGGGTTTGGAGGGATATGGGCAGGGTGCTGGCAGGTGGGACTAAATTGGGTTGGGATATCTGGTCGGCATGGACAGATTGGACAGAAGGGTCTGTTTCCATGCTGTACATCTCTATGACTCTATGACTATGACTCTATGAGACATCCTTGATCCCAGCACCAGGGAAGCAGCACACCATTCTGATTTTTCGCTGCTGGCCTCAGAAATGTCTGTCTGTACCTCAGACTAGAGAGTCCCCTGAGACAATTGATCTCATTACATTAAAGCCAGTCTCAATACCAGAAACTTGGCTGTTTGTGCTACATTCCCCTGAGAAACCATCACCCCCTACATTTTCCAAAACAGTATACTTATTTGAAATGGGGCTAGCCACAGAAGACTCCTGCTCTACCTGCCTACCTCTCTTACCTTTCCTGGAGTTAACCCATCGATGTGACTATCTGAGACATTCCCCCCTTCCTTGAACTGCCATCCATCACACTCCCTTGCACTTGTAAATTTCTCATTGCCTCTAACTGTCTCTCCAACCGATCTATTTGATGTGATAGGATTTGCAACCAACAGCACTTATTGCAGATATAATCCTCAGTAACCTGTAAACTGTCCCTAAATTCCCACATCCGACAAGAACAGCATATCTCTCTACTCTGGGTCATTTTTGCATTTTTCAATCTGCAGACCCAGAAAATAGCACTGTCTTATTCTTCTACAAAACACTGCTCTAGGTTAAGTTAATACTTTTGGCTTACATTTTAAGTGTAATCAAGAGACATAGCTCAATAAAACATATAATCAAGAAAGAACCTGGATTATTCACTGCAGCAGACTTATTTTAAGACCACAGTTAAAACATCCACTTGTCTGTTTCTGTGCTGTGACCTTTCCCAACAGGTTCCTCCAAGATCAGTTGTGAATTTCACTGATTTTTAATTTTCCCAGACGCATTCCGTCTGAAGTCTTTAAAAATCAGAATGAGAGACTATACAGAATGAGAGCCCTTTGTTGAAAACCTTTGATGTAAAAATTGTCCATACTACTGAAAAGATAATATAATTTGGATACTTTATTCTGAATGTTAAATATTATAAGTTATGACATAAGAAATTCTAAGACTCTAGCTACGGATTAAGGGCAAGAAGAAGAATGGATGCAAGTAAGTCTTGTTTTGTTGCTATATATTATGCAATTAAATGCATTTTTTTAAAATGGTATTTTGTTCTCCTAAGGATAGAGACATGTAAGAACCATATCTTTTTAGTTTTGTGTCTTTAAAAGACATAGGCTACAAGGAGAAAGAACTTTTTTAAAACAATGTGATTTACTAGGTGGCTGCATAATTTCACAGCAAGAAATTCAATATCTATTGTGAACTCTGCTTTCTTTTTGGTAACATACAAATGATTGGAGGCCAGGGATTTGTTTACAAGTGAAGCTTATTGTTTCTCTGCTAACTGAGTGGGGTAGCATTGATATGAGGTACACACACACACACACACACACGTTCCCTGCAACAGAAGCTGCCTGCTGTCTCCATTAAAAAGAAGCTCCATTTAAGAAGAACAGCCCAGTTACCTTTTCTGCAGTAATGGCTGTGAGCTGTGACTTTAAAAGCTATCAGACTTGTGAAGGAACACGCTTAAGGCATAGGGTGGGTGTCCACACAAATTAAATTTTGACCTGTTTCTGTATGAGTGTAAAGTCATACCCAAAACTAAGAACCGCACACATTTTGTTTCCAACTATTTTGTTTCCAACTTACGTGTTATGTAGCATATAGTTTGATGAAAATATAATAGTTTTGCTAAGACCTATGACATAACATGAAAGGATTAGTGTAATGAGTAGATTATTTCCCAATAAGCAAAAGGGGAATGGTTTCATAATTATAATAATGATGAATAACATCAAATACTTAAGGCAAGCTCATGTCAAGTTTCAACAGAGTGTGGAAAGTACATCATTAAGGCATATACTTAATACTCAGTGTGTTGAATAGCAATGCCAACTGCATAAAGTAGAAGCAGGGTTATCATTACTGTCGAGTCAGAATTGATATTATTGATGGTATCAGGGAGGTGTACTGGTATCCATCTGGGCACTTCTCATGCAAGACTAGTTGAGGCGATGGCCCAGTAGTATAATCGTTGGACTGTTAATCCAGAGATTGAAGTAATGTTCTGGAGATCTAAGTTCAAATCCCACCCTGGTAGATGGTGGAATTTGAATTCAATAAAAGCCTGGAATTAAGAGTCTGAAGATGACCATGATTCCATTGTGGATCATCGATACAAACCTATCTGGTTCCTTTAGGGGAGGAAACTGCCATCCCTACCTGGTCTGGCCTACATGTGATTCCAGACCCACAGCAATGTGGTTGACCCTGAACAGACCTCTGGGAAATTAGGGATGGCCAGTGACGCCCCTAACCCTATGAATGAATAAAACAAAAATATCTGGTTAGGCTACTCAAAATGTGGGCCCTGGTCATTCCATTAGATCTATCCAGAGAAACTAGGAGCGAGGCATGTATGGGACATGGTGGGAGGGAGTGAAAGAAGAAAGAGACTCAAAAACCTAGTTGTGTAGTTGGGAGTTGCAGGTAATGGGGAAATGGTTGAAAGGGTGACAGTTGTGAAGGGGACAACATTATTTGTAGGGAGGAGATATGACAAAGCACAGAAGGAAACAGAGTAAGGCGGGAGGGGATGTGGGCATGTGCTTTGGCTTCAAGGAGGTGATGGTTATGACCACTCTGGCATGGTCATTCATATCTCTGAATGGAGTGCCAATTTCTCTTTGCCCCTGGTTGCATGCTCACGGTCCTGAGAATGAATAACTGGGGTGAGGGTGTGCAAGTGTGTACATGTCTCCAGCAGACACTAAGGGTGGGGGACCTTGACATTGCAACCAGCTAATCACAGGTTTGGGGTAAATGGGTCCCTATCCCCATATTTGCATTCCTACAGCTTCAGGGCCATAATGTTCGAATTACCTGCCTGCCACTTCTCATAGAGAGAATCCACTGAATCCCAACAGCATGGAAACAGGTCATTCAGCCCAACAAGTCCACACAAACCCTCCAAAGGGCATCCCACCCAGATCCATCTCCCTACTGTATAACCCTGCATTTCCCATGACTGACCTACACATTCCTGACACTGTGGGCATTTTTGCATGCCCAATCCACCTAAATTGCACATCTTTGGTTTGTGAGAAGAAACCAGAGCACCCGATGGAAACCCACACGGGGAAAATGTGTAAACTCTACACAGACAGTCACCCAAGGGTAGAATCGAACCTGGGTCACTGGCACTGTGAGGCAGCAGTGCTAACCACTGAGCCATTATGCCACCCTTCTATTTCTCTCTGGGGATTTAGACAAAATCCCTGATTGCTGAAACTATCGGACCCTTCCTACCTGGGTTGAATAGATTCCTGGTCTCCAGTAGTCCTCCGTGTGCCAGCTAACTTTGGCTGTGTTTTAACCTTGACCAGCTGCAGAGCTATTGCACCGATGTGCTGACCAATGCGTGCTCCCGACCTTTCCAAACCTGACAATGTGTCAGTATCCAGTGCTACGGCACTTTCTATGAGGTCATGGTACTCTCGTTCTCAGGGGTCCTTCTGGCACAGCAGCCTGTGTCTCTCCTGGGGCCAAAGCTATCCTGCTGGCACCTACAAGATACAAAAGGAGAAAAGTACATGTGCCCAGTGTGCATAAATGGTCTGCAATAATTGACATTGACAGCCGAGTTAATATGAGAGCTGGAATGGAATTCAGAATTGCACTTACTCAGTTGGCAGGACATGGATATTTTGAAATCTTTGCAGATGTCGCACTGCCCTGTTGTGGGCTTTTTTTTTCTCCCTAGGAATGAGAGAAAGGAAGAGATTGAGCGAGATGAAAGTGGTTGGCACAGATTTTAATGCCAACAGATACAGGTGAGGTTGCCCAGGTGAGTGAGTAGGCAGGACAGGGGCCATGCAGAGAATAAATGGCGTCGGGGCTTTGTTAGGGACTGAGAATGAGTGAGAAAAGGTTTTGCAGGTAATAGTGAGACTGGCAGAGCATGAACCTCAGTAGGAGGTGTGTACTGAGGCATAAGTAGAATGCATTAAATCAATTCCAGTGTGTATACACACACACACACACACACACACACCCACTTCCCATTGCTGCTGCTACAGAACCTACTGGCACTGACACCCACCTTCCCTCCCCATGATGGACCCAGTTTCTCTCACCCATGTCAACCTACTCTAAACTCTGCAATTCTAACCTGACTACATTGCATCCTCGCTCGCAACTTCACATCCTGACTCCTTCCAACTTGGCACCCCACCCACTGGCATCCTACCCACCTGGCACCTTATCCCCACTACCCATCCCAGCACCCTGACTGGTTACATGGACCTTTACATTTCAGAATATGACAGCTGCCCACTGTTGAAAGGGGACATGGTTGACCTTCCTCTGATAGGTCTGTGTTACCTAAAGAACTGTCAGAATGGGAGCACAGCTCCATATTTGTGAAGGAGCCCTGAGTGGAATACTCTTCCCGAAATGTGAAGATCCCTTCTTTTGTTTAAAAAAAGAATAGTCAGCATGAGATTGCCACTCATTGACCATCTAGCCCAATATTTTATAGTCCTAGGTGTGAATTAAGCAGATCTGCACCATGTTCAGCATGTGGGACCTTGGAAGGTGATGACAACTTTGGCAATTGCTGTGGTTAGCACTGCTGCCTCACAGCGCCAGGGACCCGAGTGCAATTCCACCCTTGGGCGACTGTCTGTGTGGAGGTTGCACATTCTCCTCGTGTCTGCGAGGGTTTCCTCTGGGTGTTCCGGTTTCATCACACAGTCCAAAGATGTGCAGCTTAGGTGAATTGGCTGTGCTAAAGTACTCCATAGTGTTCAGGGGTGTATAGTTTAAGTGCGTTAGTCATGGAATATGTAAAGCAAAAGGATAGGGGAATGGGTCTGGATGGGTTACTCTTCGGAGGGTTGGTGTGGACTTGTTGGGCCGAATAGCCTGTTCACACACTGTAGGAACTCTGATTCTATGATGATGAACCAGACTCAACCTTTCCAGGTCATAATCCAAGATGGAGGACGGGAAAAATTTCTGGCTGTAAGAGCTGCTCCTTTTTTTGAGGTATTTTAGGTGTTGGAGGTGATTTCCTCGAATTCCAGGAGCAGCAATTACTGTTTTATATGCTGTTGCATTGTTATGGAACTTTGGGAAAAAAAGTCAAAACGACAACAGTTTAAAAGGGAGAAGAGCAGACAAAGGAAGCACATGGTGAGAACAGTGCAGGAGAGAGAGAGATAGAGAACCTGCACAGTTACTACCTTTGCTGTTTGAATTCGTGTATCGCTGGACATCGGAGTGCATCTGGGAAAATTAACAAACAGTGAAATTCACAACTAATCTTGGAGGAACTGTTGGGCGAAGTTCACAACACAGAATTAGATAAGTTAATTATTGTTTTAAATCTGTCCAAGAGAAAGGCTGCAGTAGTGAGTATAGTGGATTCTTTCTTGATTATATGTTTTTGGAGATAAGTCTCTTGATTAAACTTAAAATATAAGCATAGCTATTAATTTAACCTGGGGCAGTGTTTGTAGAGGAATAAGACGGTTTTATTTTCTGGGTCTGTAGATTGTGAAGGAGCAAAAATGGCCTTTGCAGTGATATGTACTTCTTGTCAGCTGCGGGAGTTTAAAGAGAGTTTAAGGGTTACTGCGGATTATAACTGCCATAAATACTGTTGGATGCGAATCTTATCAGATCGAGTGGATCAGTTGGAGAGACAGATAGAAGCGATGAGGAATTTGCAACAGCAACAGTATGTGATGGATGGCAGTTATAGGAAGGGGGGAAAGTCTCAGATACAGTCACATAGAAGGGTTAACTCCAGGAAGGGTAAGATAGGTAGGCAGCTAGTGCAGGAGTCTTTTGTGGATATACCCATTTCAAACAGGTGTACTGTTTTGGAAAACGTAGGAGGTGATGGATTCTCAGGGGAACGTAGCATGAACAGCCAAGTTCTGGTATTGAGACTGGCTCTAATACAACAAGGGGTACGTCGGCTTCCAAGAGATCAATTGTGTTAGGAGATTCTGTAGTCCGAGGTACAGACAGACGTTTCTGTGGCCAGCAGAGAAAAAGCAGAATGGTGTGTTGTTTCCCTGGTGCCAAGATCAAGGATGTCTCAGAGAGGGTGCAGAATGTTCTCACGGGGGAGAGAGGCCAGCAAGAGGTCATTGTCCACATTGGAACCAACAACATTGGAAGGGAAAAGATTGAGATTCTGAAGGGAGATTACAGAGAGTTAGGCAGGGATTTAAAAAGGAGGTCCTTAAGGGTAGTAATATCTGGATTACTCCCAGTGCTATGAGCTAGTGAGAGCAGGAATAGGAGGATAGAGCAGATGAATGCATGGCTGAGGAGCTGGTGTATGGGAGAAGGATTCACATTTTTGGATCATTAGAATCTCTTCTGGGGTAAAAGTGACCTGTACAAGAAGGACAGATTGCACCTAAATTGGAAGGGGACTAAAATACTGGCAGGGAGATATGCTAGAAACGTTTGGAAGGATTTAAACTAGTAAGGTGGGGGGAGGGGGGTAAGGTAAGACCCAGGGAGATAGTGAGGAAAGAGATCAATCTGAGACGGGTACAGCTGAGAACAGAAGTGAATCAAACAGTCAGGGCAGGCAGGGACAAGGTAGGACTAATAAATTAAACTGCATTTATTTCAATGCAAGAGGCCTAACAAGGAGATGAACTCAGGGCATGGTTAGGAACATGGGACTGGGATATCATAGCAATTACAGAAACATGGCTCAGGGATGGGCAGGACTGGCAGCTTATTGTTCCAGGATACAAATGCTACAGGAAGGATAGAAATGGAGGCAAGAGAGGAGGGGGAGTGGCATTTTTGATAAGGGATAGCATTACAGCTGTGCTGAGGGAGGAGATGCCTGGAAATACATCCAGGGAGGTTATTTGGGTGGAACTGAGGAATAAGAAAGGGATGATCGCCTTATTGGGATTGTATTATAGACACCCCAATAGTCAGAGGGAAATTGAGAAACAAACTTGGAAGGAGATCTCAGCCATCTGTAAGAATAATAGGGTAGTTATGGTCGGGGATTTTAACTTTACAAACATCAACCGGGACTGCCATGGTGTTAAAGGTTTAGATGGAGAGGAATTTGTTAAGTGTGTACAAGACAATTTTCTGATTCACTATGTGGATGTACCTATTAGAGAAGGTGCAAGACTTGACCTACTCTTGGGAAATAAGGCAGGGCAGGTGACTGAGGTGTCAGTGGGGGAGCACTTTGGGGCCAGCACCAAAATTCTATTCATTTTAAAATAGTGATGGAAAAGAATAGACCAGATCTAAAAGTTGAAGTTCTAAGTTGGAGAAAGACCAATTTTGATGGTATTAGGCAAGAACTTTCGAAAGCTAATTAGAGGCAGATGTTCACATGTAAAGGGATGGCTGGAAAATGGAAAATCTTCAGAACTGAGATAACAAGAATCCAGAGAAAATATATTCCTGTCAGGGTGAAAGGAAAGGGTGGTAGGTATAGGGAACGCTGGATGACTAAAAGAATTGACGGTTTGGTTAAGAAAAAGAAGGAAGCATAAGTCAGGTAAAGACAGGATAGATGGAGTGAATCCTTAGAAGAGTATAAACAAAGTAGGAGTATACTTAAGAGGAAAATCAGTAGGGCAAAAAGGGGACATGAGATAGCTTTGGCAAATAGAATTAAGGAGAATCCAAAGGGTTTTTACAAATATATTAAGGACAATAGAGTAACTAGGGAGAGAATAGGGCCCCTCAAAGATCAGGAAAGCGGCCTTTGTGTGGAGCTGCAGAAAATGGGGGAGATACTAAATGAATATTTTGCATCAGTATTTACTGTGGAAAAGGATATAGACTGTAGAGAAATAGATGGTGACATCTTGCAAAATGTCCAGATTACAGAGGAGGAAGTGCTGGTTGTCTTGAAATGGGTAAAGGTGGATAAATCCCCAGGACCTGATCAGGTGTACCCGAGAACTCTGTGGGAAGCTAGAGAAGTGATCGCTGGGCCTCTTTCTGAGATATTTGTATCATCGTTAGTCACAGGTGAGATGCCGGAAGACTGGAGGTTGGCAAACGTGGTGCCACTGTTTAATAAGGGCAGTAAAGACAAGCCAGGGAACTATAGACCGGTGAGCCTGACCTCGGTGGTGGGCACGTTGTTGGAGGGAATCCTGAGGGACAGGATGTACATGTATTTGGAAAGGCAAAGACTGATTAGGGGTAGTCAATATGGCTTTATGCGTGGGAAATGAACTCACAAACTTGATTGAGTGTTTTGAAGAAGTAACAAAGAGGATTGATGAGGGAAGAGCAGTAGATGTGATCTATATGGACTTCAGTAAGGAGTTCGACAAGGTTCCCCATGGGAGACTGATTAGCAAGGTTAGATCTCATGGAATACAGGGAGAACTAGTCATTTGGATACAGAACTGGCTCAAAGGTAGAAGACAGAGGGTGGTGGTGGAGGGTTGCTTTTCAGGCCGGAGGCCTGTGACTAGTGGAGTGCCACAAGGATCGGTGCTGGGTCCTCTACTTTTTATCATTTACATAAATGATTCGGATGTGAGCATAAGAGGTACAGTTAGCAACTTTGCAGATGACACCAAAATTGGAGGTGTCGTGGACAGCGAAGAAGGTTACCTCAGATTACAACAGGATCTGGACCAGATGGGCCAATGAGCTGAGAAGTGGCAGATGGAGTTTAATTCAGATAAATGTGAGGTGCTGCATTTTGGGAAAGCAAATCTTAGCAGGACTTATACACTTAATGGTAAGGCCCTAGGGAGTGTTGTTGAACAGAGACCTTGGAGTGCAGGTTCATAGCTTCTTGAAACTGGAGTCGCAGGTAGATAGGATAGTGAAGAAGGTGTTTGGTATGCTTTCCTTTATTGGTCAGAGTATTGAGTACAGGAGTTGGGAGGTCATGTTGTGGCTGTACAGGACATTGGTTAGGCCGCTGTTGGAATATTGCGTGCAATTCTGGTCTCCTTCCTATCGGAAAGATGTTGTGAAACTTGAAAGGCTTCAGAAATGATTTTAAAGGATTTTGCCAGGGTTGGAGATTTGAGCTATAGGGAAAGGCTGAACAGGTTGGGGCTGCTTTCCCTGGAGCGTCGGAGGCTGAGAGGTGACCTTATAGAGGTTTACAAAATTTTGAGGGACATGGATAGGATAAATAGACAAAGTCTTTTCCCTGGGGTCGGGGAGTCCAGAACTAGAGGGCATAGGTTTAGGGTGAGAGGGGAAAGATATAAAAGAGACCTCAGGGGCAACGCTTTCACGCAGAGGGTGATACGTGTATGGAATGAGATGCCAGAGGAAGTGGTGGAGGCTGGTACAATTGCAACATTTAAGTGGCATGTGGATGGGTATATCAATAGGAAGGGTTAGGAGGGATACGGGCCGGGTGATGGGAGGTGAGACTAGATTGGGTTGGGATATCTGGTCGGCATGGACAGGGTTGGACCAAAGGGTCTGTTTCCATGCTGTACATCTCTATGACTCTACTCACTTAGATGCAACATCAGGGATAGCGTATATCCATATAAACCCACAATCTGAGATACTCTGGAATCAATGTGCAGATAGCAGTAATAGCTTAAAAAAAACAAGAGTACAAGGGGTAGATCTGGAATTATTTTTGGGAAATGAATCTGGGCTCATGGAAAGCTACTAGTGGGAAAGTTGAGTAGATGTGATCCAAATTCATTTATATTTGTAGTAGAAAGGACAAAGATAGACCAAGAGTAAAATTATAAACTGGGAAAAGACCAATTTTACTAAGTTGATATGTGATTTAATAAGAGTGTACTAGTACAAGCTACTTGAAGGTAAATCAGTATTAGACTCATGGAATATATTGAAAGAGGAATTGGACAAGGTTCAAAACAAATATATTCCAAGTAAGGAAAAGGGTGAGACTCTCAAATCTAGACCCCCTCGATGTCAAAAAGCAAGAAGTATAAATTTATGAGAAAAAAGGCTTATGTCAGGTGCCAAGGTTCATTATTGCTGAAATCGTGGCGTGTGGGAACTATATGGGTGAAATTAAAAGGAAATTGGAAAGCACAGAGAGGACATGATGAAATTTTGGCAAGTAGAGGAAAACTCACTAGTGTTTTATTAGTACATAAAGAGAGAGGCAGTAACTATGGAAAGAAGAAGACTGATTAGAGACCAGAAAAGTAACTTGCCTTGAAGTATAACCCCCTGCAAGTGGGTTTGGTCATGGGGGAAAAGAAAGGGACAAAGCAGACGTTTGTAATATGAAGCAATTGTTGTTTTAGTGTTTTCTCCCTTAATATACCTAAGATATTTGACATTTCTGAAAGTAAATAGATCACCAAACCTGGGTGGCTGCTATGTGAATCAAGGAAGAAAATCGTGGAGCTCTGGTCATCATTTTTCAATCTTCTTTGACTACAGGAGTAGTGACAGAGAACTGTGGATTGCACCATCCTACAAGAAGTGAGGACAGGTCAGTCTGCATAATTGTAGGTCTGTCATACTGAACTCGGTGGTTAGCCAGTGAACAGGATGATGCCTGAGATGCTGTAAGAGGGGGAACAGATCAATGAAGGATTGTCAGCATGGATTTGTTCAAAGAAGGTTGAGTCTGACAAACTTGATTGGCCTTTTTGAGGAAGCAGTCAGGAGGGTTGATGAGCACAGTGAGCTGATAGAGTCCACATGGATTTTAGCAGAACATTTGATGAGTTCCACATGCAGATTGATCAGTATATTACAAGCTCATGGGATTCAAGGGTAAATAATAAGTTGGATCCAAAACTGGCCCATCAGCAAGAAGCAATAGTCAATTGGTGTTTTTGTGACCGGAAGGCTATTTCCAATGGGATTTTGCAAGATTTGAAACGGGGGCCTTGGCTGTCTGTAGTATACACAAGTGGTATCAATGATTTAGGGTGATTTAAAAGTAGGGTGTATGGTTAAGAAGTTTCAGGGTGATCCCAACATTAATTGAGAGGTTGATTGTGAGGAAAGAAAGTATGGACTGCAAGAAAATTTCAATGAACTGGTTAGATGGACAGAGAATAGACAGATAGAAGACATTCTGGAGACATGTCAGGTGATGCATTTGGTGAGGACAAAAATAGTTATGGTAATACACAATGAGGGGGCATAAAAAGTGCAGAGGAACAGCCAGCCACTGAAATGCGTATCTACTAATGCCTGAAGATGGGAAAATTGCCTTTGTTGGTTGAAGCCTGGTGTATCAGAGCTGGGATATTATGGTAAAACTGGAAAACATTAGAGTTGCATTTGTTCAATATAATAGGTTAAATGCTGGTTTGACAGAACCTCGGTATATAATTTGAGTTAGAGCTTGATTTCCACTTACAGTCCACAGAGTCTAACAATACTAATGACCTGCTCCCCCATATATACAACCAGGCAAGAAGGTGCTGTGGCACAGTAGGAAGTATAGGAAGTATAATTAAAGCAACTATACTCAAGTCAAAGTGCTCACCCAATTATATCTTATATTAATATCTAGTCATCACCTTTTTCCTAGTATCGTCCTCAAACTTCTTAATCATACACCCTACTTTTAGGTCTAAATCATTGATGCCACTTGTGTATACTACAAACATCCAGGGCCCCAGTTTTCAATCCTGCAAAATCCCATTGGAAACAGCCTTCCAGTCACAAAAACACTCATCAACTATTGCTTCTTGCTGATGGGCCAGTTTTGAATCCAACTTGCTGCTTTGGTGTCAGATAGCCCTGTCAAACTCTACTGCTAATCACAAAGGCATGCAGTTCTGGTCACCACATTACAGAAAGGATGTGATCACATTAGAATGGATACAGAAGTGTTTTACAAGGATTTAGTAAGGGAGAACGTTATACAGTATATGAGGAAAGGTTGTAAGCTGTGTTTTGTTTTGCAAAGAGGAGGCTGAGGGAAAACTTAATTGAGATAGTATAGATTTAAAGTTACTGGTGTAAAAATGAAATGAGAATTGTATACTCTTTTTATCCAGAGGGTCAGGCTTCAGAACTCTCAGCTTGAAAAGGTCATGAGAGGTGGAAATCATCATCTATTAACGAGCATATGATATCAGGACAATCAGAAACTACCAACAGGATTACTCAGGTTTAATCATGGACTGAAAGATAAATGACATTTGACAAACCTACTAATAATTTTTGGGGATGTAATTAGTAGAATAGATGAGATGCAACCAGTGGATGTGGTGTACTTAGATTTTCAGAAAGCTTTCATAACATCCCATTTAGGGAGTCTGTATTCAAAATCAAATCAGTAGTAATAGGATGGCATGGACTGAGAATTAACAGGTCAGAAACAAAAGAGTACGAATAAATGTATCATTCTTGGTCTTAAAGGCAGTAAGAAATGGAATATTTCAGGGACTAGTACTAGGGCCCCAGCTATTTATAACATATCAATGATTTGAATGAGAGAATCAAATGTAATATATCCAAATATGCTCAGTGAGAGTGGTAAGGAGCATGTAGAAAAGCATCAAGCTGATCTGGACAGATTGAGTGAGTGAGCACATGTAATGTAATGTAGCTAAGTGTGAAGCTGTCCAATTCAGCACAACAAACAGAAAGGTGGAGTACAATTTGAATGGGGTTAGACTGGGAAATGTTGATGCATAAACAGATCTACGTGTCCTTGGACACTGCCAAAGAACATTAAAATGAAGGAGCAGAAGTAGGCCATTCAGCCCATTGAGTCTGCTGCCACCATTCAATGAGATCATGGTTGAACTGATAATCTACAACGTCACTTTTTTTTGGCTTTTTCCCCATAAGCCTTAACTGATCACAATTCTGGCTATCTTAATTCCGAGTATATTTAACAACTTGGCTTCAACAGTGCTCTGCAATAAAGAGTTTCACAGGTTGACAGAGCTCTGAGAGGAGAAATTCCTTCTCATCTCTGACTTAAATCAGCAACCCCTTATTCTGAGATTATGCAGTCTACTTTTTCTGGTCCGAAACCCTCCCACAGGGGGAAGCAACCTCTCTGCATCTACCCTAAGAGTCTTATGTATTTCAATAAGGATAACTCTAATTTGTTTAAACTTCAATAAGTATAAGATGAACCTTTCCAACTTCTCACAAGCTCCATACTTGGAATAAATCTAATGAATCTTCCCTGGACTGCCGCAATGTTTGTGCATCTTTTCTTAGATAAGGAGACAAAAGAAACTGCTCACAACACCCAAGTCTGGTCGGATTAGTGCCTTTTAGCGAAACCTCACTATTTGTGAGGTCATTCCCCATTAAATAAAAGGCAGCAATCCATTTGCCTTCCCTATTACCAGCCCAGCGTGATGCTAGTGTTTTGGGATTTATAGGAGAAAGTGAGGACTGCAGATGCTGGAGATCAGAGCTGAAAATGTGTTGCTGGAAAAGCGCAGCAGGTCAGGCAGCATCCAAGGAACAGGAGAATCGACGTTTCGGGCATAAGCCCTTCTTCAGGAATGGGATTTGTATGCAAGGATCCTCTATTCCCTCTCTACTGCAGTTTTCTACATTAATTCCCTAATTAAGTAACATTCAGTTCTTCTATTCTTCCTGTGAAAGTGTACAACGTCACATTTTCCCGCATTATATTCCATCTGCCAAGTTTTTGTCCATTCCCTTCTGCATTCAATATCCCTCTGCAGACTTTTACATCATCCTCATCTGCTCCAACTTTTGTGTTATCCACAAACTTGGCAATAGTTTATTCACTGCCATCATTGGAGTGAATATACATTGTAAATAATTATAGCTCCTGTACTGATGCCATCTTGAAAATGTCCCCTTTATCTCAACTCTGTCTTCCATTCATTTACCAATCCTCCATCCATATTAATATATTGTCTTCAAGATGGTTGTGAGGGGTTGACAAGTGTCAGATGTTACTTTCCATGGTTGAGGGGTGTGTGCAGCTGTGCCCATGGTTTATGCCCAAGTTGCTATTTCAGGGAGGCTCCTCACAACCAGTCAGCAAGTTAAAATCACCTGTTACACGCTCTGACTTCGTTTGTTGAAAATTCTCAATGCCTACTTTGTTCAATACGTTTAGTGAGACAGGGGAGGAAGTCTTAATGATGAAAGTTGCGGTGTTAATAAGGCACTTAACAAGCAATAATCTCCCATAATATTGCCCAGTAAAAAACTCGCCTCATCACTCAGTAAATGCATGAATGATGCGGTGAACTACACTCAACATGAGATAAACCATGCAAGACTATGTATCTGATTCATGCCACAAATCTCAGCATAGCCTACACCCCTCAGACATCTTTCACGATTGCACCTACTTCCTCAATGCTTTTATAAGTAAAGGCAAACACTGTTGTGCATCGTCTGTCTCATTGATCAATTTAATGTAGGCTCTGGCGCTGTCACACGTTTGAAGCCAAGCTTATGAAGCAGCTTTAAGGCTTCTACTCTTAACTATGCCAAGTGTGATTCTGTCTCGATAAATGTTTTAGCTGATGTGTGCTTGATTCCAAATTTGGAATTATGAAGCCGTTGGAAGCTTGAAGTGTTGTTGCAGGAGTGAAAGAAAGTTGGGAAAAGTAATGATGACACAGTTTGTCATTCAAAATGAAAACTTTTGTACCAACACAATGATAGATATTTAGAGATAAAGGTATCTGACCATGATTAAGCATTTTCACTGGGTTAGTTATTCATAGGCCTATGCTAATACTCTGGGAATAAGGGTCTGAACCCCACCACAGCGGATGGTGAAATTTCAATTCAATAACCATCTGGAATTAGCTAAAATGCTGGATGTACAGTGACCTTGAACCACCATTGATTGTTGTACAAACCCATTTGGTTCACTCATGTCCTTTAGGGGAGGAAACTTGCCATCCTTACCTGGTCTGGCCCTCATGTGATTCCAGACCCACAGCAATGTAGTTTACACTTGACTGCCCTTTGGACAATAAATGCTGACCCAGCTGGGGACACCCACATCCATGAACAGACAAAAGAAACTATTGATGATGCTGGTTGGACAAGCAGTATCAATAATCCTGAATGCTCGACCTCATGACCTCATTCATTCTGGAAGTGCAATGTATTTGTGGATAGCCGATTATAAAATTCTGTAAATCCCTCTCTGAGAGCGTGAAAGAGTTAAGAGTTAAGTTGACCTTGACTGCCAAAGGACAATGCATATCATCCTAATTTAATTTGCAAGAGGCTATGCAGTAGGAGATGGCAATTATTAGCAGAACTGATTAGAGATGTTGAACCGTTCTGAAGCATTGATGCTCAGTTCTTGATGGGTGTCTCTTCTGTGAGCTAAAGTTGTCTGCTCATCCACTATGTCCTGTGGAATAGTGGGTTATTAAGGAGAAAGTTGCTGGCAATGTCCCTGCTCTTGTTGACATTCCCTCTCATTGGATGTCCTCTTGTGTAACTGTGAAGGCTGTGAGCAGAGAAGAGCAAATCAAAAGGGAGAAAACAACTCCAATATTCCAACCAGTCTGGTCCCCAACTTTATGTTGGTTCCAGACAAGACACCCCAAAATTGTGAAGCGCCCAGGTTAGAAGGGAAGAAATGGCTGCCCTTCTTAATTTATCCACTGCCCTCATTTTGCAACAGATCAATTTAAACAAGGTTCCCTTACTTAGTGGATGCCTTCCTCCCTGAATTCATTTTAAAAAGGAGACAAGTTAGCAAGAGTGAGTTTATTAGTTTAAATACAAGAAAAATAATAATAATACAACACGCTTACACAAAGATTAGAAAAGGAGTCTAAAAAAGGAAGAAAGTCAGATAAAATTATATGGATTAGTCTCAAAGCTCCATGAAGAGAAGATGCATGGACAATAAAGCTGTTATGTTGCATGACATTGATAGCAAAGATGTTCACAGGCCAGTAGTTGATTTTGAAATATTTGCCTTTGCAGGTCAGCCCAAATGCCTTTGTTGTGTTTCATTTTGAGTGTGCATTTCCTTGCTTTCTGGCTTTTAAGAGAGGGAGAAAAACAATTGCTTTCTTTTTACCTGCAATGCAGGGATGGACAAGAGTTCTGTCACTTGTTATCCTCATGGTACAAACCTATGCTTACTAGCAAATACAGTCTGGATTGAAATTAGCTTTTAACCGCTGTTCATCAGTATTCTTGAAAGGGGAAAATACAAACATGTCTCTTTCCTCCTGTCATATCCACAGCCAGAGACAACGTACAGGAGATTATAGTTCAGTTTGCAGTGCATTTCTCCCTTTGAAGGTCTTCACTTTGAAGCTTGACACCAGTCAGACATAATATTCCATGATCTCTCTTGAAGCTGGGGATAATATACACAAAACATCTAGACAATTAATGGATCAAACTGTTGAGAATTTACCTTCTCATTCATGTTTTGGCTCAATGTCCTCTTTCAAATTGTAATTAATTGTAATTAAAAGTTTAATATTTCTGTTACTAATCCAGAGTTATGATATATAGTCATGACACTAGAGGGGTTGATTTGTTGAATGTTTCACTGCATGTATATATGCCATATAAACTGTATTCAAAGTTTATACAGAGCCAATTTAAAATTCAGCATTCTGCAAAACTATCACACTTTTGACATAGGTTACTTTATAGAATTAATTAAATGTACTTTAACTAATAATTGGTTTTTCAAACAATTTAATAATGACAATAAATCTTGCCAGGATTGAGAGATTCAAAGTCTTAAAAGAACAAACACAAAATCTTAAGTGTAGTAAACCAGGTCAGACTAAAAGCAATATTACCCTTAAGAAAATGTTCAAGCTTGTAACATGGCCAAGGTATGTGTAAAATTTCCCTTGTCAGATATAACAAATTCCTTTAATTTTATACCGTACACATATTGTTAAACTGCAGAAAATGCTATCCTTCTGTCAGCAATTTGAGAACTGCAGGGATTGACTCTTCAGTGTTTGATAGGCCCTCAGTCCCATGATTCAGCACATTAATGCAAAGCTGCAAACCCAACCATGAAATGTTGGTTATTTTCACAGTAGGAGGGGAAATTTACAGCTCACTATCTAATTGTGCTTCTTTGTAATGGCTGGAGGCAAGTGTAATTGTAACAAAGTCAAATTAATAAGATCCAGTTGCATGAAGCAGAGATTTTGCATAAAACAAAAGTCAGTTACAGTATGATGTATGGTTACTTCTATAATTTGAATTTCTGTTACACAAATTCTCAGCTTTGTTTGAAATGGGTTTCTATTTTCATTAAGATGTAGTATGATAAGTAGCAGATGAAGGTCACTATTACTTCCAGATAATTTATGAGAGAACATAGCTTTAATTGCAGAAATATTTTAGCAATAGAGCAGAAGTCACCAGACGATAACAATTCTACGTTCCACTCCACCTTCACCTGCGGTCTTGTTCTACGTGTGTGAGAAATATTGTCAGCATTCTTCCTTCTCTCTTAACCAATAACAAACTATTGAGTTTTTTCATTCCCATTTGACTTTGATTAAATTTTATTGCACACAGATACAAGGTGATCAGTACACTTTCCAATGATATCTGGCTGTCAGATAGTGGCAGAATTGTTGAGTCTTCAGATAAAGAATGTTTTTTTTGAACTCAGTTTCTTTACATAATCATGTATATATATATATAGAGAGAGAGAGAGAGAGATAGTTACAAATAAAGAAAACAGACAAACATCGGAGCTTGACTTTATCCAAACAAACTAAAGGCAAACCTTACTTGAACGAGGAGGGTCCAATGACTGAATGAACCCCCATTTAACTTCAGCAGGAAGACCTCAGACAGCAGTCTTTTCCCACTGCACCTTGGCAGCAGCTGCCCCAAGCTATTGTGTATTCCTCAGCTCATAGTCCTGGACCTTGGAATGTGCCAGTCTGCAACACTCAGTCGGGGTCAACTCCTTGTTCTGGAAGGCCAACAAGTTTCAGGCAGACCAAAGAGTGTCTTTCATGGAGCTGACGAGCCTGTCGGTGCAGTTGATATTTGTCTCGGTGTGCGGCCCAGGGAACAGATCATCTCTCTCTCACACACACACACACATACACACACTCCTGTGGCACAAAGCTCCTTGGGATGAACTGTGACAACACCACTATATCTTTCTGCAGACTTCCTTCACAAAGGCACATTCCAGCAGGAGATGGGTCATAATCTCAACCACGCCCCCGCTCCCCACAGCAGCTTTGAGGGCAGACCTGCAGTGACATAGACCAACTGGGCGTACAAGAATCTCACAGGTACTGCCCTTCTCACTACCACCCAAGCAATGTCTTGATGCTTATTAGAAATTTCGGGCGATGACACATTCTGCCAAGTGACCTTGACAGTCTGCTCAGGGAACCTCACAACAGGATCCACCCTCTCGCTTTCTCTCAGGGTCTCAAGTACTCTATGTGCTGACCACTTCCTGATGCATTTGTGGTCATAGAGTCATAGAGATGAACAACATGGAAACAGACCCTTCGGTCCAACCCGTCCATGCTGGCCAGATATCCCAACCCAATCTAGTCCCACCTGCCAGCATCCGGTCCATATCCCTCCAAACCCTTCCTATTCATATACCCATCCAAATGCCTCTTAAATGTTGCAATTGTACCAGCCTCCACCACTTCCCCTGGCAGCTCATTCCATACACGTACCACCCTCTGTGTGAAAGCATTGTCCCTTAGGTCTATTTTATATCTTTCTCCTTTCACCCTAAACCTATGCCCTTTAGTTCTGGACTCCTCAACCCCAGGGAAAAGACTTTGCCTATTTATCCTATCCATGCCCCTCATAATTTTGTAAACTTCTATAATGTCACCCCTTTGCCTCCAATGCTCCAGAGAAAACAGCTCCAACCTGTTCAGCTTCTCCCTATAGATCAAATTCTCCAACCCCGGCAACATCCTTATAAATCTTTCCTGAACCCTTTTAAGTTTCACAACATTTTTCCGATAAGAAGGAGACCAGAATTGCTCGCAATATTCCAACAGTGGCCTAACCAATGTCATGTACAGCTGCAACATGACCTCCCAACTCCTGTACTCAATACTCTGACCAATAAAAGAAAGCATGCCAAACGCCTTCTTCACTATCTTATCTACCTGCAACTCCACTTTCAAGGAGCTATGAAACTGCACTCCAAGGTCTCTTTGTTCAGCAACACTCCCTAGGACCTTACCATTAAGTGTATAAGTCCTGCTAAGATTTGCTTTTCCAAATGCAGCACCTCACATTTATCTGAATTAAACTCCACACGGATAATCGCCCGAGTCTGGAATCGAACCCAGGTCCCTGGTGCTGTGAGGCAAAAGTGCTAACCACTGTGCCACCCAAAGAAATTTTTTTTGCAAATTTCTCCTTAAGGGACAGGTGATACAGAATGGTCCAACTACTCTGAGACAACCAGACTAGCCCTATTCTTCGCAACACCGGAGACAGGTTGTACCTCGTACATAGTGACATTTTGTGTTTGTGCACCAAATCATGTGAAATACATACAAAGACCAAGGACAGAAACGTGAATTTTCTTTTCCATCTGTTTAGCCGAATATCAAAAAGCTTCAAGATAGTCTCAATGGCATTCTTCTAGTGCAGGAAATGATATTTAACTCAGGATCTTATTCACACTTTATATATTATACTTGAATGTATAGCATATGATTTTCAAATGTAACACAACCTTTTGAGGGTTATCTGCAGCATGCAAACAACTCCAGCTATTTGCAAGCCACTTTGCATCACTAAGCAGGACAATGAAATGCTAACTGGCACAAAATACCCTTCACTACAGCTATTTAAAATAATTATGCATGAATTACAAGTTTATTGCTGGTTCACTCTTTGTGCCTCCCCTTTCAGTTCTAAGCAGCTGCTTGGTGTTTTACCTCTGAACAGAGTTCATTTTGACCCCTTAGAGGTATGGCACCTATTGAATCACTCCTGTTGTTTACCTGCTTTTGCTGAGTGTTACATTATACAGGTCTCAAACCACTACTTGTAGCTTTACAACAACCAAAACAAAGAGTGACTCTGATTGAAAAGCAGCTTGGCAAATCAAAGTTTAATTCAGACACAATGCAGAAGTATGAAAATTAAGAAGGGTTCTTAGAAATAAAGCTTTGCAATAGATTATATTTCAATGTTGGTGATGGAAAGCAACAAAGTGGAAAATTTAAAGTACAAAGTGAAGCAGATAAGAATAACACATAAGAGCAAATTATAAATGAGGCATAAAAACAAATCAGTAAAGCATTAATATGAAAAAGTAGAAGTTGAATCTCAAAATAGATGCACTGGGGGGCAATTTCAGGTATTAATATTTAAAGTCTCAAGGATGCCAGTAAGACATCTAACCTGACATTCAAGTGACACAGTTTTAGGAGTAGCTTTTTCTGAAACGAGTAGCATAAAGTGTCCTTTTCTGAAGCTGCTGAAAGGAACAATGAGATTTCAGGACTACAAAGCCATTCAAAAATGATGTCAGGCTTAGTCTATTCAAGTTTTTTACATTAGATTCAATTCCCTACAGCGTGGAAAGAGGCCCTTCAGCCCAACAAGTCCACACCGACCCTCCGAAGAGTAACCCACCCAGATCCATTTCCCTCTGACTAATGTACCTAACACTATGGGCAATTTAGCATGGCCAATTTACCTGACCTACACATCTTTGGACTGTGGGAGGAAACCGGAGCACACAGAGGAAATGCACACAGACACGGGGAGAACGTGCAAACTCCATACAGACAGTCGCCCGTGGCTGGAACTGAACCTGGGACCATGAGGCAGCAGTGCTAAACAATGTGCCACCCAGTGAGATTTCAGATTTGATGAGGAACAAAACCAACTGGAGTCATCAGCCTTTCCCCCTTCTCCGCGCTCTGCTTCATCCCTGCCCCAGGGTTAACCTTTTGACTTCTTCAATGTGTAAAGTGAAGTTCTTTAAAAAAAGGGGCCTTCAACCTGAAGAAGGGCTTATGCCCGAAACGTTGATTCTCTTGCTCCTTTGATGCTGCCTCACCTGCTGCGCTTTTCCAGCAACACATCTTTCAGCTCTGATCTCCAGCATCTGCAGTCCTCACTTTCTCCTAGCCTTCAAACTGGTGCCAGAAACACAAAGTAACACTAAGATCTGAGACCCAATTACAGAACTGATTCTCTCAGTTGGAGAAAATTTCACACTTGTAAATAGGAATAAAGGAATTCTGAAATTCCCCTGCATAATTCAACTCCCACATAGAAACCAACTTCATATCAATATCAAGGCTTCTCCTTTATAAGATAAAAAAACCAGCGATCACATTCCAAGAACAGTTTCACAACATTGATTCTGATTAAATAAGACAACATAAACCTGTGATATTTCACTCTCACCTCATATTACATGCAATCTATTTTGGCTTTCATCCAAAACTTAAAGCTTCAGGCTGAACCCAAGAGAGATATTGAGTGTGGTCATTCATCGTGCAGTTCAACTTCCCCAGTTGTGCGCATGTAATCTCAATGCTGACGCAGGCCTGTTGGACTCATAGGTTGTTTTTTAACCCCCAGTGGACTCTGTTCACAGTGTGACACTAGAACGGGCCCGGTGTAGTGGACAGCAAAGAGGATTACCTCAGATTACAACAGGATCTGGATCAGATGGGCCAATGGGCTGAGAACTGGCGGATGGAGTTTAATTCAGATAAATGCGAGGTGCTGCATTTTGGGAAAGCAAATCTTAGCAGGACTTATACACTTAATGGTAAGGTCCTAGGGAGTGTTGCTGAACAAAGAGATCTGGGAGTGCAGGTTCATAGCTCCTTGAAAGTGGAGTTGCAGGTAGATAGGATAGTGAGGAAGGCGTTTGGTATGCTTTCCTTTATTGGTCAGAGTATTGAGTGCAGGAGTTGGGAGTTGAAAATGTGTTGCTGGAAAAGTGCAGCAGGTCAGGCAGCATCCAAGGAGCAGGAGAATCGACGTTTCAGGCATGAGCCCTTCTTCAGGAATGAGGAAAGTGTGTCCAGCAGGCTAAGATAAAAGGTAGGGAGGAGGGGTGTTGGAAATGCGATAAGTGGAAGGAGGTCAAGGTGAGGGTGATAGGCCGGAGTAGGGGTGGGGGCAGAGAGGTCAGGAAGAAGATTGCAGGTTAGGAAAGCGGTGCTGAGTTCAAGGGATTTGATTGAGACAAGGTGGGGGGAGGGGAAATGAGGAAACTGGAGACATCTGAGTTCATCCCTTGTGGTTGGAGGGTTCTGAGGCGGAAGATGAGGCGTTTTCCGCCAACCAACGTGTTGCTATGGTCTGGTGATGGAGGAGTCCAAGGACCTGCATGTCCTTGGTGGAGTGGGAAGGGGAGTTGAAGTGTTGAGCCATGGAGTGGTTGGGTTAGTTGGTCCGGGTGTCCGAGAGGGCCAGTTCCAATACCGTACAACCGAGATGGCCTCCTTCTTCAAAGACCACAATTTCCCCCCAGACGTGATCGATGATGCCCTCCACCGCATCTCCTCCACTTCCCGCTCCTCTGCCCTTGAGCTCTGCCCCTCCAATCGCCACCAGGACAGAACCCCACTGGTCCTCACCTACCACCCCACCAACCTCCATATACAGCGTATCATCCGCCGTCATTTCTGCCACCTCCAAACGGATCCCACCACCAGGGATATATTTCCCTCCCCTCCCCTATCAGCATTCCGAAAAGTCCACTCCGTCCGTGACTCCCTTGTCAGGTCCACACCCCTCACCAACCCAACCTCCACTCCCGGCACCTTCCCCTGCAACCGCAAGAAATGCAAAACTTGTGCCCACACCTCCCCCCTTACTTCCCTCCAAGGCCCCAACGGATCCTTCCATAACAGCCACAAATTCACCTGCACCTCCACACACATCATTTATTGCATCCGCTGCACCCGATGTGGCCTCCTCTATATTGAGGAGACAGGCCACCTACTTGCGGAACATTTCAGGGAACATCTCTGGGACACCCGGACCAACCAATCCAACCAACCCGTGGCTCAACACTTCAACTCCTCCTCCCACTCCACCAAGGACATTGCAGGTCCTTGGACTCCTCCATCGCCAGACCATAGCAACACGACGGTTGGAGGAAGAACGCCTCATCTTCCGCCTAGGAACCCTCCAGCCACCAAGGGATGAACTCAGATTTCTCCAGTTTCCTCATTTCCCCTCCCCCCACCTTGTCTCAGTCAATTCCCTCGAATTCAGCACCGCCTTCCTAACCTGCAATCTTCTTCCTGACCTCTCAGCCCCACCCCTACTCCGGCCTATCACCCTCACCTTGACCTCTTTCCACCTATCACATTTCCAACGCCCCTCCCCCAAGTCCCTCCTCCCTACCTTTTATCTTAGCCTGCTGGAGACACTTTCCTCATTTCTGAAGAAGGGCTCATGTCCGAAATGTCGATTCTCCTGCTCCTTGGATGCTGCCTGACCTGCTGCGCTTTTCCAGCAACACATTTTCAGCTCTGATCTCCAGCATCTGCAGTCCTCACTTTCTCCTGCAGGAGTTGGGAGGTCATGTTGTGGCTGTACAGGACATTGGTTAGGCCACTGTTGGAATATTGTGAGCAATTCTGGTCTCCGTCCCATCGGAAAGATGTTGTGAAACTTGAAAGGGTTCATAAAAGATTTACAAGGATGTTGCCAGGGTTGGAGGATCTGAGCTACAGGGAGAGGCTGAACAGGCTGGGGCTGTTTTCCCTGGAGCGTCGGAGGCTGAGGGGTGACCCTATAGAGGTTTACAAAATTATGAGGGGCATGGATAGAATAAATAGACAAAGCCTTTTCCCTGGGGTCAGGGAGTCCAGAACTAGAGGGCATAGGTTTAGGGTGAGAGGGGAAAAATATAAAAGAGACCTAAGGGGTAACTTTTTCATGCAGAGGGTAGTACGTGTATGGAATGAGCTGCCAGAAGAACTGGTGGAGGCTGGTACAATTGCAACATTTAAGAGGCATTTGGAAGTTCATATGAATAGGAAGGGTTTGGAGGGATTTGGGCCGGGTGCTGGCAGGTGGAACTGGATTGGGTTGGGATATCTGATTAGCATGGACGGGTTGGACCGAAGGGTTTGTTTCCATGCTGTACATCTCTATGACTCTATGACTCTATGAAAGTGTGGGCTACCTGTCCTTTAACAAAAGAAACAAGAGGTGCTATAACTAGGCGACTGATCCTCATAAATTTCACATTGTAACCTGACTTTAAACAGATTTAAGTTGCCAGAAATTGGGTACAGGTTCATTCTGCCAGATCACAAAGCGAAGTTGTCTATTTTGTATTAAGCATTATACACAAATGACATCAATGTAGCAAGACACCAGTGAGGGTTGTGACCAGATTTGTACCTAAATGTCTACCATATTTTTCTAAACAAAAGAAACAATACATTCCACATTTCTTGTTGAACTTGACAGATCTCTTAAGGAAAGATATTGTTGCAATATACTTGAGCGAAATCTTCTGAGGAATGGAACTCACAGCCAGATTGGCACTTGTTTCTTTCTAACGTACCCTGCTCCAGTGTTCTAGCTCAAGTTGCTAATTTCAGGCCCTTAAGAAACTGTATACATGATGTTGATTCTTCCACAACACAGAGTTTAGATTACTTACAGTGTGGAAACAGGCCCTTCGACCCAACAAGTCCACACCGACCCGCCGAAGTGCAACCCACCCAGACCCCTACATCTACCCCTTACCTACACTACAGGCAATTTAGGATGGCCAATTCACCTGACCTGCACATCTTTGGACTGTGGGAGGAAACCGGAGCACCCGGGGGAAACCCACGCAGACACGGGGAGAACGTGCAAACTCCACACAGTCAGTCTCCTGAGGCAGGAATTGAACCCGGGTCTCTGGTGCTGCAAGGCAGCAGTGCTAACCACTGTGCCACCGTGCCCGCCCACAGGATCAGCTCTGAAGGCCACACCAGGTGCCTGTATTACACCATTGCTATATTCTGGGGTTTAAAGCTTTAAAAGCACATTAATAAGTTACGAAGAGTAAATGTATAAGGTAAGTGGGTGAAGGAGAGGATGCAAGTGGGTGGTGATGGGATTGGCCTGAACTTGTCTCCACTGGGTGTTTAACATGGTGCAGAAATGCTAATACTATCCCTCAAAGATGAATATAGATACCATGGTATTGAAGAATCTAACTGACACCCATTATACCATCTATTACGTACAAATATTATAGTCACATACACAAGTGTGTTGAGCTAACATGAAGCTATTTAGTTTCACTTCAAAGTCACGTCCTTGCACCTTGAATGTGGCAGTGCACTTGTTAGCAGTTCGCAATACATCATCAGTAATGGCTTATATTCAGTTTCAACAGTGAACTCCTTGTCAAGTAAATGGGTGTGAAACCACACGATGTCAAGTACCACAGTTGATGTCTCACACTCTATATTTGAATACTTGCCTTGTGGGGATGACATGGTTTTCAAGTCAAAAACAATGGCTTTTCATCATGCAGTAGACCAGGGTCCAGGTCTTTTTTATAAATGATGAATCCACTTTGAGAACCACAGCTTATCTGGGATTGTAGCACAACATTTTTTTTCTGATCGAACCTGCCTGACAGAATCAAAAACATGTTAATGATTATCTTGCCACACATAAAGCACTGTCCTTTTGGTGCAAGTCTCCCAGCAGAGAAATGTTATCTTCCGTGTTGGCAATATAAAGTGACAGGAAATGTAAAGGTCTGATGTAATGTTATTGATCCTCTTCATCCTGTGGAGGCGACATTTATTTGATATCCATGGTGGCTCACTGGTTAGCACTGCTACTTCACAACACCAGTGATCTGGGTTCGATTCCAGCCTCAGGTGACTGTCTGTGTGGAGTTTGCACATTCTGCCACTGTCTGCGTGGGTGGGTTAAAACTAGCTCAGTAGGGAGATGGGAACTTGAGGTGTATTTGCAGTGCACATGAGGATGAGAGTAGAGAGGGCATGGACAGGATTTTACGGTCAAAAGAATGCACTGGGAGACAGCAAGCTGGTTTGAAGTGTGTTGACTTCAATGCCAGAAGTATCTGAAATAAGGTAGGTGAGCTTGCAGCTTGGATAGGTACCTGGGACCTTGATGTGGCTATTTCAGAGACATGGATAGGGCAGGGTGAGGACTGGGTGTTGCAGGTTCCAGGGTTTAGATGATTCATTAAGGACAGGCAAGGTGGTAAAAGAGGGGGGAGGTATGGCCTTGTTAGTCAAGGACAGTATAACGGTGGCTGAAAGAACTTTTGATGAGTACTCATCTACTAAGATAGTGTGGGCTGAGGTTAGAAACAGGAGAGGAGAGGTCACACTGTTAGGAGTTCTTTTATAGCCCTCCGCAGAGTTCCAGGGAGGTGGAAGAGAGGATTGACAAAGTTTTTCTGGGTAGGAGTGAAAGGAATAGGTGGTCATTATAGGGGATTTTAACTTCCCCAACATTGACTGGAAATGCTATAACACTAATACGTCGGATGGATCAATTTTTGTCCAATGTGTACAGGAGGGTTTCCTGACAGAGTATGTTGAAGGGCCAACAAGAGGGGAGGACACATTGGATCTGGTGCTTGGTACTGAACCAGCTAGGTGTTTGGTTTAGTTGTAGGTGAGCACTTTGGAGAGATAGTGACCATAATTCAGTTACATTTAGTTTAGCGACGGAAAGGGAAAGGCATATGCCACAGGTCAAGAGTTATCGATGGGCCAAGAGTAATTATAATGCGATTCAGGAAGAATTAGGATGGATAAAATGGGGTGGCAAAATGCAGGGGATGCAGATAATGGAAATGTGGGGCTGATTTAAGGAACAGATATTACGTGTCCTTTATAGGTATGTCCGTGTCAGGCAGGGAGGAAGTGATAAGGTAAGGGAACTGTGGTTTACTACAGAAATTGCATCTCTTGTTAAGCGGAAGAAGGTGCCTTATGAGTTGATGAGGCAAGATGGTTCAGATGAGGCGATGGAAAGTTACAGATCAGCTAGGAAGGATTTAAAGAGAGAGTTAAGAAGACCAAGGAGGGGACATGAGCAGTCTTTAGCAAGTAGAATAAAGGAGACCCCTAAAGCTTTCTATAGGTATGTGAGGAATAAAAGGACGATGAGGGTAGGAATAGGGCCAGTCAAAGACAGAAGTGGAAAGTTGAGTGTGGACCCTGCGGACATCGGAGAGGTGCTAAATGAACATTTGTCATCAGTTTTCACTCAGGAAAAGTAGAATATTGTAGAGGAGAAGAGTAAGATACAAGATATTAGACTAGAAAGGAAAGGATCGAGATTAGTTGTGAACAGCTGTTATCAGTTCTTGAAGGAGTGAAAGTCCCCTGGGCTGGATGGGATTTATCCGAGGATTCGCTGGGAAGCTAAGGAGCTAAGGAGGAGATAGCAGAGCCTTTGGCTTAGATATTTGAGTCGTCATTGTCTAGAGGTTTAGTACCAGAGGACCAGAAGATTGCAAATGCTGTGCCCTTGTTCAAGAAAGGCAGTAGAGATGACCCACGTAATTATAGACCAGTGAGCCTTACTTCTGTTGTAGGAAAGGTTTTCGAAAGGACTATAAGAAATATCATCTAGCAAGCACCAATTTGATTTCAGATAGTCAACATGGTTTCATCAAGGGCAGGTCATATCTCACAAACCTCATTGAGTTGTTTGAGAAGGTGACCAAGCATGTAGATGAGGGTAGGGCAGTTGATGTGATACATATGGACTTCAGTAAAGCTTTTGATAACGTTCTACATGGTAGGCTGTTGGAGAAAATGCAGAGGCATGGAATTGAGGGTGATTTAGCAGTTTGGATTAGAAATTGGCTTTCTGAAAGAAGGCAGCGAGTGGTGGTTGATGGAAAATATTCAGCCTGGAGTCTGGTTACGAGTGGTGTGTCACAAGGATCTGTTTTGGGACCACTGCTGTTTGTCATTTTTATAAATGACTTAGACGCAGGCATAGGTAGATGCATTAGTAACTTTGCAGATGACACTAAAGTCAGTGGAGTAATGGACAGTGGAAGAATGTTACAGGTTGCAGGGGGACTTGGATAAACTGCAGAATCGGGCTGAGAGGTGGCAAATGGAGTTCAATGCAGCTAAATGTGAGGTGATGCATTTTGGGTAGAATAACAGGAAGGCAGAGTACTGGACCAATGGAAAGATTGTTGGTAGTGTGGATGTGCAGAGGGATCTTGGAGTCCATGTACATAGATCGCTGAAAGTTGCCACCCAGGTGGATAGTGCTGTTAAGAAGGCATACGGTGTGTTAGGTTTCATTGGTAGAGGGATTGAGTTCCAGAGGTGCAATAGCATGCTGGCAACTATCCAAAACGCTGGTGCGGCCACACTTGGAATGTTGTGTACAGTTCTGGTTGCTATATTTCGGGAAGGATGTGGAAGCATTGGAAAAGGTACAAAGGAGATTTACCAGGATGTTGCCTGGTCTGGAGGGCAGGTCTTATGGGGAAAGGCTGAGAGACTTATGTCTATTCTCATTGGAAAGAAGAAGGCTAAGAGGGGATTTGATAAAGACATACAAGATGATCAGAGGATTAGATATGGTAGACAGGAAAAGTCTTTTTCCGAGGATGATGTCGTCAGCTTGTACGAGGGGGCATAACTACAAATTGAGGGGTGATAGATTTAAGACAGATGTCAGAGGCAGGTTCTTTACTCAGAGAGTGGTAAGGGTGTGGAATACCCTGCCTGCTAATGTAGTTAATTCAGCCACATTGGGGAGATTTCAACAATCCTTGGATAAGCACATGGATGATGATGGGATAGTGTAGGGAGACGAACTGAAAATAGTTCACTGGTCGGCACAATATCGAGGGCCGAAGGGCCTGTTTTGCTCTGTATTGTTCTATGTTCTGTGTTCTATCCTCCAGGTGCTCCTGTTTCCTTGCACAATCCAACGATGTGCAGGCCAGGTGAATTGGCCGTGCTAAATTGCCCATAGTGTTCAGGGAAGTGTAGGCTCGATGAAATAGTTGGGGTAAATGTAGAGTAATGGTCATGGGTTTGGGTGAGATACTCTTCAGAGGGTCAGTGTGGATTTGTTGGGGTGAAGGACCTGTTTCCACACTTTAGGGATTCTATGATCTTACTTACATTGGGACAGGTTCCATAGGTGGTTAGCACTGCTGCCTCACAGTGCCAGAGACCCGGGTTCAATTCCAGCCTCAGGCGACTGACTGTGTGGAGTTTGCACATTCTCCCCGTGTCTGCGTGGGTTTCCTCCGGGTGCTCCGGTTTCCTCCCACAGTCCAAAGATGTGCAGGTCAGGTGAATTGGCCATGCTAAATTGCCCGTAGTGTTAGGTAAGGGGTAGATGTAGGGGTATGGGTGGGTTGCGCTTCGGCGGGGCGGTGTGGACTTGTTGGGCCGAAGGGCCTGTTTCCACACTGTAAGTAATCTAATCTAATCTAATCTGAAAAAATGGACCCAGAGAAGGTTGGCATTGACTATGTGCTGTTAAATATTAATCCTTTCGTCGTGCTGCTGCCATCCGGAAGCAAAAGTTGTGGCCATAGTCTACCTTTGTCTTACCAAAGACCATGCCAGTTTCAGCAACACAAAACCAACCAGGTACATTTCCAATAATCCTATTCAAGTACTGCCGAAATATGCCTTGACTAACTCAAAGTTCCAGTCGTAAATGTTGGAAATCGCACCATCCTAATGCTGTAAATGTTGTGATTGCTTTTGCGAATTGGATAGACCAGTATCCATATGTCTTAACTTGCTTGGAAATTTACTTCAGAAAATTTTGGATTCAATACTTTGTGTCAATATTTTGTATGGGCGCCTTTTAAGCAAACGTTCATGGTACCTGGACCTTGATATATACTGTTATGGTGCCATCTTTCTTTAAAAGATATGTGATGGAGTTACATCAAACTCTGTGGTGGTCAATCTTCTGAATTGTACCATGCTGATTCTCTTGTTTGGTTCCACTTGGAACTTCTCCAGAATGTAGAGAGTTTGGGTGTTTATTGTTGATACATTCCCATTTCTTCCCATTTTTACTTCTCTGCTTTCAGTCCTGAACCAGGCACCTGCCTCTCAAGAGCAGTGACTAATTTAAATGATAGTCTTGCTTTCCTGTTAGTGTATGTGCCTCCGTGACTCAATGTTGTCCATGGCACTTCAATAGTGGCCTCACCCACCATCAATTTTGACTCCCACTCACCAGCAGTGACATCTCAGTGTACCCTGGCTCATGTCCCACATTTTACCATTTCTAAAACCGTGGTCAGCCAAAATCCTGTGGCCTGAGAATTAAATCACAGCAAGCCAGTTCCCCTTGTCCTACTGATTTGCAATTTCTCAGTATCTGCATTTTAAAATTCCTGTCTTTGTTTTCAATTTTTTTCATGGCTTCACCATACTGTATCTGCTGCACTGCGCATAATGCTTCCACTTTGTTCACTCTACCTTTCTGAATGCCCCTCATTTTAATTGGCCTGTAGAGTGCACAAATCACTTGCTTGCTTCGGCACTAATCTTCAGAATACCCTTTCTACAACTTTGCATCCTCCATCACACTCACTTCCTTTGAGACAGTTCTTAAATTTGTCTCTTGTGTCATCTTGTCTAATATCTGTGGTTCAATGTCAAGTACTCCAGTGAAGCACCTCAGGATGTTTTATCTCTTTCAATTTCCTTTTATAAATGTCAGCTGCTTTCATTGAGATTGCTTCTGTCTTAACTACAGATCATAACCCAGGTCACCAAAGAATATATCAAACTTTTAATTACAACATTTCTTTAAGGAATTACATCCACAGGATAACTGTAATTTCAGGAACCTCACCCAAAGTTTGTCGGAATAACTTGAAGGCTCAAGGCCAGGACTCAAACCCACAAATGAAAGGAAAGAGAGTTCATAAATTGTTACTTAGAAACAATTTTTAAAACTGTACAGAAGTTTTTTTTATATAGTTTTCACTGCTGCAATGTAGAGATGTTTGTATTTGATGCCTGCGTGTTCTTAAGAGAATTTTGGGGATGCTTCTGATGATATAAATGGATAGAGTAGCCATGGACAAATTAAAATTGGTGCAATGGAAATTGGAATTTCAAGGGAAAAGGAAAGGAGAGAGAATTAGAGAAAGAGACAAAAAAAAGAGAGAGTAAGAAAGTGAAATAGAGAAGAAAAGAGAGATGGAAAGAGAGAAAATGAGGTAGAGAGGAAAGTCCAAGAAATAACAGAATTTCAGGAAAAATGGCAGGAAAGGGAGTTTGAACTAAGACCAATCAAGGTTCAGTGTAGGAATTCCAATGTGCCTCACAAAGACTGAATTGGTTCAGACTCAAGAGCAGAATGTGCTCGGTTTACTCTTAGTTCCTAACTTTAAGGAAGCAGAGGTGGAAGCCATCTTGATCTCTTTCGAATGGATCACACAGCAGTTAACAAAGCAGAGTAAGCTTGTAGGGAAAGCTCATGAAATATACTGCTTCTTACCTGAGGAAACTGCCACTGATTAAGAGGCAGTTTAAAAAAAAAGTATCAGTTAGTGCAAGAGACATGCTGTCAAAAATGTCCTTATTCTGAAGCAGATATGACCAGATGCACCTGGAATTTGAAAGATTGCAGTAAGTTGCTTCTACCTAGCAGTTATGGGACTAAGGCAGAAGCCAATTACAAAATGCTCTGTGAAATAATCCTCCATGAGGAGCTCAAAAACTCAATTGACTTCCCAATAAGAGTAGACCAAGGAAAATAGTGTCTGACTGATTCCAGGTACACAGGCAAAGTTGCTGATCACGATGAGCTGATCCACAAATCCGATGTTCCCAAAGACATCTTCCCCTTTTTACTCCCAACCAAGTGGGATGAATAGAGATGTGGAGAATGAGAGGAAGCTAAACATGAGACAGAGTTATTGCTTGGAACTCTCCTCAAGGCAGCAAGAATGATGCTAGGATGAGGCCAAGAAACCATTTAAAGTTAAATAATGTTAGTTATTCTAGAGTTTTCTTCTCTGGACCTTTACACTATAGCCTTACAAACTATAAACTCAAAATAAAAACCTGACACACAATATCCAACAAATATAGCAGAAATAATCACCTGACTTTGTCCAGTCAGACACTTTTCCCAGACTAAAAAACCAAAAGAACTGTGGATGCTGGAAATCAGAAACAAAACCAAAAACAAAAATTGCTGGAGAAACTTAACAGGTCCGGCAGCATCTGTGGAGAAAATGCAGAGTTAATGTTTTGGGTCTGGTGACCCTTCTTTAGAGTACCTCCCAGACTGCTTCACTACCATACCCACCCACCCCCACACTGAAGGGTATTTCTCCCAGACTGCTTCACTACCATACCCACCCACCCCCACACTGAAGGGTATTTCTCCCAGACTGCTTCACTACCATACCCACCCACCCCCACACTGAAGGGTATTTCTCCCAGACTGCTTCACTGCAGTTAACTATGGGACTTCCTGCCTTAAGAATCCCTAAATTGACTGCCCTATGTTCCACTATCTACATCTTAAAGAGCCTGATCCATATATGCTTTTTCTTACATTCACTTTTTGTTTGAAAAATGTTGTGTTATTATTGCATTTAATGACCAATAAACTCACTCCTGTTAAGTCAAGGAAGCAGAGTTAAAATGGCTCCTTTTAAGATACTTTTATTACAAGGGAGGAGATCTTTTCTAAATTAACTTGTTGCAACCAACTGAGGGGGTGGGTGGGTAAAGAAGGAGGAGCCATTACATTCCTCCTCACGCAGGTGCTTGACAATTTGGGGAATTGTATAACAGAGAAAATATCACCCATCATCTGGTCATAACGGATTTGGAGAATCTAATCATAAAATTTTCCAACAATTTAGGACAGAAATCTGAACTCAGAAATAAATGAGGCCAAGGAGTTAAATTCTTCCAGGTCTCATGCTGCAAAGGAGGCTAATATGTTTTCAACCTGAGTTAACATCAATGCTTAAAAGCTATTCACAACCTATGCTGTGGGGAAATGTGCAATTATTGTTTATGTTCTGAGTGAAATTTTCCAGCAATTCATCTGCTTCACCCGACAAATGGTATGTTGAATCATAACAAAGTACAACAAAATCTCAGCAATCAAAACTGGCAGGAACACCAGGCTCTCATACCACAGATGGGATCTGTACCAATGTGTCCCAAAAAGGCAGAGTGCAATTGTAACTGTCGCTTGAGCCTTTGCCAAAACAACTCAGTTTTCCAAACAAAGTAAAGTTTTACCAACGACATTTGGCTGAGCTTGATATTTCCTTCTCAGGGAGAGTTTACATCTGGAATTTTTATCTTTGCTTCAAGGCTAATGAAATTATGAGGTAAAACAGACTTTGTGGTTTTTGTGTTCATCAATGGTTTTAAACGGTTTGCTGTTTTGTACAACAGTCTCAGGGACCAACACTGGTGATTGTTCATTGCATTTAAAACATTATTATTTCCTTGCTTCCAAATGAATGGAATAGTTAGTAGGAATCTAATGTCACAGAAGTAATAACTAAATCGGGAAGAAACAGCAACCTGGTGCAGAACTAAATGCCAAAGGTATGTATTTCAGTGCAATACAATGCTGCCTAATTGGATTAACTTCAGCAGCTTTTCGGAAGCTTGCTTGACGGATTAGTACACAATAGAAGATCAGCAGGCCAAAACACAATGCAAATTCTGTCCATTTTTGGTCAGTTATCACACACTGTTTGTGGATATTATCTGAAGGGCTCAATACCACCAATTTTACACAATGTCAAAATGCTCAGGGTTCACAAATGACTCCACAGGTTTAAGAACATAATCTTGGTTAACACTTCAGTGCAGCGCAGAGATCGCCACCTACATTTTCAGGCAGATGTCAAAGAGCAAACCTACCAGAACTAAAAAGCAAGTCCTGTGAAAGTCTTGCAGCATTAGTGGAGAGTGAAATTGGATGATTGTTTCAAGTCCCATGTCAGTCTTCTTGGGAACTGAGGGGATATGTAAAAGTGATGGTTTTTATCCTGTGAGTAAAAGGTGGGGTGAACCAAGCTGGGGAAAGTGTTATAACTGGCAGAGAGAATGAACGGCCTGAAGTTTGCCAGGTTTTGATTAAGTGTCACAATCAGGGAGTTCCATGAAGGTGTGCACTCCATGACCCCTGGCAAATGCTCTTACACAATTCTGCTCTGCTCACATCTTTAAACATGCATCCGGCTTCCACTGTGGAGTCTCATGCAATTTTGCTGTCCACAGAGGCTTGTCAATGCCAGGATTTTCTGCTGTTCACACTGTAGATGCAATATTTAGATTCCACCTGTAGACTTTTATTTATACTTTCCCTCGTCCATCCAGTTTACATTGGGTATTAGTCTAAGAATGGGACTTGCCCAATATTCTTCATTAAAGCAAAGTATACTGCAAAGTACTACAAGAGCCTTACCTATACAATGCTTACAATTATAGGTGAACCAGTTAGGTGAGCTTGTCCGAGGATAAGAGGGATACAGGTGATCAGTCTGCTCTACCTCAACCTCCCAGTGATGCGATGATATTCAGAGTTAGCTAACTATGCTTTGAGACTAGCTTTTTTCTACCCCTTGCCCATACAGACAAGCTGTGCACTCAAAACTTTGCACTGTCCAGTCTTCAGCAAACGTTCAGTTTGACTGCTGGATAACTGAAGTAGTGTCATACTTTGCACAGCCAGTTTGTTGAATTAACTCATTAAGAGTAGCTTGTTTCTCTCTAGAAAGTGACTTACTTTATAATTTTACAAACTTTGACCTCAGCTTTATTTTGTCATTACCATCTATTTCATAGTCAATCATATGATACTGACACAGCACAATTCTCTGAGGAAACCTCTTCTGTTCGGCTAATACATGATCACATATGGGTGGCACAGTGGTTAGCACTGCTGCCTCACAGCACCAAGGACCCAGGTTCAATTCCAGCCTCAGGTGACTGTCTGTGTGGAGCTTGCACATTTTCTGTGTCTGTGTGGGTTTCCTCCCAAGATGTGCAAGTCAGGTGAATTGGCTATGCTAAACTGTCCATAGTGTTAGGTGCATGAGTCAGAGGGAAATGGATCTGGGTGGGCTACTTTTCAGAGGGTTGGTGTGGACTGGTTGGGCCGAATGGCTGGTTTCCATCCTCTTAGGGAATCTAATCTAATTACATATTTGATGGCCTGGACTGTTTTAAAACAAGACTCCAACCATTCAGACGCACTGTGGCAGTTTAGCCCATTACTGTTGAGTTACAGCAATTAATTTTTTTTTTGTCCCCCAGTATCCATGTTGTGTGTGTGCTGGTACAAGACAGTGAAAACACCAGGTCGAAATAACTTTATTAATACTCCACTACCAGGAGAAACAACACCAGGAAAAAGTGAGGACTACAGATGCTCGAGATCAGAGTTGAGAGTGTGTGGTGCTGGGAAAGCACAGCAGGTCATGCAGCCCGAGGAGCAGCAAAATCAATGTTTCGGGCAAATGCCTTTAATTCCTGATGAAGGGCTCCTGCCCAAAACGTCGATTCTCCTGCTCTCCACCAGGAAAAACAGCCATGTGACCATGGAACCTGTGACAAGCAGGGCCTAATTGAGCAATAACTATGTGAAAGAACAAGTGACTTTTTCCTTTTGTTTTTCACCGATTTTAGGAACCCCAAAAAAAACCAGTGACCATTAGATAATCATCCAACCATTAACCTGTTGTTACAGGAGGCTTCATATAATTTTTCACTAATTTCATTTAATTTTGGCTAACTCAGCAATTTTTAGATTACTATCTGCACAGCTGTACACTATTTCTAACTCTGAAAGCTGGAAAATACCATTCCATGTATGTTGTTTGTTTGCAAAACAAAATAAGATGGCAGAAAAAAGGAACTTGGCAGCCTGGTTTGCAGACCTGAAGGTTGGGGTGGTTGGAGGGAGGGTGGCAGTAGGGGGTGTGAGGAGAGCCGTTATCTCTCTCCAGGCCCAACAGAGGCCCCAACAAGAGATACTGCCAACCTGGTCAGAGATAGCCACCCAGGTCAATGCGGTTTCCATGGGTGCAATGTGCAACAATGCTGCAGGAAGGTCAATCGCAATATGCACTTCACAAGGGTGAGTGGCATGATGTGTTCTCCAATACCTTGTTCTCACAATAACTTTGCCACTGCAGGCATTTCCCACCCAGGGCTCATGTTCTGGCATTCTCACTATTGTGTGACTCTCACCCACTGCCAAACGACTCAGCCTTCCCACCATCTGCACTTCCAACCCTGTAACTGATGTCACTGCATCATCTTTCTTTCTAGTTGACAGTTCATCCAGTCACTTTAATTAAACTTAATACTTCCCTTTTTCCCATGTAATGATACTTGGCCCACTCACCCACTGAACTGATGTCTCCATGGCAATCTGAATGATCCTGCTGTAATCCCTGACTGGTTAGGTCTTACCTCTAGGTATGACTGTGGCCAACCTTCTGGAATGAGATCTAACTATGCCTTTACTGACTGTGGTGGCATCTCCTGAGTGGCCATAAACCTCTTGCCTTGACTAAGGGCTAATCTGCTTAGACTTTGAGATATCCCTGTCTGGTTGAAGCACATATAGTGTGTTTGCTGTTCCCACTTGCTGTAGGTGTGATATTGATACCATGGTGCTGAGCTGCAACTTTGTTCAGTGCTGGCAATCATGGGAAACTGATGGTTTTCTGTCTGTGCTAAAAAAACAAGGCAAAGAGATTCTGAGAGTATCCAAGTAAATTGAAAGGTTCAGAGGGATATGGGGCCAAATGCTGGCAGATGGGACTAGTTCAGTGTAGGAAACCTGGATGGTATGGACATGTTGGGCCGAATGGTCTGTTTCCATGTTGTATGACTCTATGAAAAAAAAATGTAAGCTGAGTGAGCACCAAGAAAAACTGCTAGGAGCCTGGGGATGCAATCTGTTCCAATGCATGCTGGGTTTGTATTCCTGCACACAGTTGCTTGACAGGAGCATTGCAGTGTAAGGTATTGGTGAGCTCTAAAGTGCAGTCTTACAGTGTCAGAAAGTACTATGTTAGTCCAAGGTTGGCCGTGATGATGTGGTGAGGTTGGTACTTTCCAGAACTGTCTAGTTACTCATTGGTACCTGGGAGAGTGGCAACCAGCTGATAAATGAGGTGATGGTAGCATCAAATGCATGAATGTAGGATCTTTGCCACTTAATAATGAAATGCTAATCTATTTGTTAAAAACCTTAAGGACAAAATTGGACTCTTTTCTCAGATTTGAGATTCTTAAATTTTACATTCGGAATTCTCCCGAATTTCTCACAATTGCCCGTGTCATTCAGGGACTGGGAAAATTCCCTGTGTATTCTCAAAGACAAACACAGTTCCATATAAACAACTCTCAATTGCTAGATGCCAGTAATTCTTTTCTCTGTTTAAAAGGTTGGTACATTGTAAGGTACCAGCTATTCCTAAGGATTTCATATTTCAACTGGCAACACATTCAGAATTTCCTACAATACTAGTTCACATCTTTTTATAATGCGACTGAATGAGTTGGAATTTTAAAAGACTAGTGCCTGCAAGACTTAGGTCACTGCCTCACAGTACCAGGGTCCCAGGTTCGCTTCCAGCCTCGGGCAACTGTCTGTGTGGAGTTTGCACGCTCTCCCTGTGTCTGTGTGGGTTTCCTCCGGGTGCTCCGGTTTCCTCCCACAGTCCAAAGATGTGCAGGTTAGGTGAATTGGCCACATTAAATTGCCCATAGTGTTAGGTGCATTAGTCAGAGGGAAATGGGTCTGGGTGGGTTACTCTTCGGAGGGTCGGTGTGGACTGGTTGAGCCGAAAGGCCTGTTTCCACACTGTCGGGAATCTAATCTAATCAAAAATAAACCTACCTCCCCTATGCTGCATGCAGAATTGAAGGTCAAAAGAAAAAGAGTCCTGGACTCTGTCAGCATGGGAAGAGTTGCTTTAAGAAATGTTGCATTGGATACAAGCAGTATCTTTTCGCCCCTGGAATCTGTGCTTGGATTCAGTCTCAGTTATTAGCATGAAAGCTAAACCTCTCAGAGAAAGGATGCAGAGCCACTTCAAAACCAGCTCAGCTGACCTTACAATAGTTCTCAAAGCAAAATCATTCCTAGTATATTAAACCCCATTTTAAAGCAGGCACATGAATGAAAATAAACATTGCTCGCTGGAGAGAACACGATGCATACATCTCATATACGGCATATCATTTTAATGGGCTAAAACTTACTTTTCTCAGCTAAGTGTCAGTTGCTTCAAGTTTTAAGGGTTTTTTACCACAAAGTCTGGTGAGATTCCAAGCTACGTCTTACCCAACTTGGCTGTTAACTGTCTACCCCATCCTTCTGGTATCTTTTTTGTCCAATTCTAGCTCAAACTTTACCACAAACTGTTCCAGAACAATTCAGCACTCAGCACATACCTGTATCTGTGCCCATCTTTTAAAGACCACTGTGTACCCAGACAAGCAGTGGCAGTGGTATTGCCCCTCACCAACAATATAATGGCACAGTAACCACAAAGATACAGTTATCCTGGCTATGTCTTGAGCAGTGTAACAGCCTTGCATATACAAACTCCACTCTCTCATCCAAGTTACTGTTTAACCACCAGCCAACATAGAACTCAGCTGCATCAGGCACTATCATGGACAAGGAGAGCTCTTCATCCTCCCCCTAAGAAGTCTCCCATGTTTCCCATTCCTCAGCACCTATCACATCACCTCATTGTTATTCCAGTTGTGCAGACCACAACACAGCACAGCAGGAACATGTGGCACAATCTGTCCAGCCTATATTGTTGGAACCTCCCAACCAGTCCAAACAGCGGACCCACATCTTCAGAAGTCCTGTCACCTGTCCCACCATGGTTCTGGTTACAATATGTGCATCAGCTTGATGAAGATGCAGCACCAGCTGAACAACTAACAACATTACGATGAGACCCACTGCCCATCCCAGATCCACATCAACTATAGAACTTATTATTGTGTTCGGTAGAGTCTATGGTCAGGACAATTGGAGATAGAGTTCAATGTTTCCTGTAGCACTCCTGGAAGGTTCGCAAGTGATGGGGTGTTTTTGGCTAGCATTCACCTCCTTTTAATTCTGCATCACATATGCCAATTATACATCTTTAAGCACCAAAGGCATTATGCAATTTGTATTTGACACACATTTGAACCCTAATCAGGATCACTCTGTCTGCATTGCAAATGGGCAAAGGAATTATCCGAACGAAACGTAGCTAGAGTTTGCAAATACCTATTTGCTCCTTCAGTATCCAGGCATGCAGACTTATATCCAATGGTTGCACCTATCAAACTGACAGTGACTCCACCTACCCTAGGTGCTACCCCAGCTATTTCAGTTGTATTTCCCACTGAGAGAATGGCAGGAAATGACAGGGGTTGGAGCTTGTGATGGACTCTGTCAGTACTGGGCTCCACCCCATTGTCAGGTTCCCCCCCACCCCCATCAAGAGCCTCCCTCCTACCTTTTATGGATATAGGTTTGCTCGCTGAGCTGGAACCTTCATTTTCACTTGTAGCACCAGTGAGCCTCTGGATGAAGCACTGGTGGCAAGGCCCGCTTTCTATTTTTGTGTTTAGGTTTCCTTGGGTTGGTGATGTCATTTCCTGTGGTAATGTCATTACCGGTTCTTTTTCTCATGGGGTGGCAAGTGGGATCCAAGTCAATGTGTTTGTTGATAGAAACAGCTATTCTATAAATAGAAACTGGGCCATGCCACCAGTGCTTCATCCAGAGGCTCACTGAAGATGTTACCTAGTGTGGTGACAGAATGTCTGAAAATGAACATTCCAGCTCAGGAAACAAACCTACATCCAGAACCTCAACCTGAGCTACAAAGTTTCTCAAAACACACCTATCTTTGATCTTGCATTAACCCCACGGTCTATTTTCACCCATTGCTCTCGACCCTTCGACATATGGAGACTCACCACATTGAACTGTACCCCCCAACCCTCCTCCATATCCCCTCAACCCAAATATTACACTTTAAATGATGACCACAATGCTTGTCTATGCTCCCCCATAGGCACCACAGTTGTGGCGATTGCCAATAACTCCTGCCTCCTGTAGACCACAATACCCTCCAATGTTACTCCTGCCACCTCACCATGAGAAACGCTTTGTCAGTGTTCTTATCCCAATTTCTACAGTTGTTTCTGCTTCGCCCCCACAGCACTCTTTGCTCCAAGCCTTGACCCCACACCCCCTTTTGGCAGTGATTTCACCCTCTGCCTGCATAGGCTGCCTCAGGCCCACAAAGATCAAAGCGGAGAACCACAGGATGTATTTCGTCAGATCTCTGACCAACTTTGACAAGCCCAAAGACATGACTGAGCAGACCCCGACTGCTGTATTTGCAGCTCCCTGACTGACAATACATGATTCCCCTGACCGTCGATGCTAGCCTTGAAGGATGGATCATTGACGGCTCCCTAGACTGTAGTCAGACAGATCCCCTGCCTGTGCCTGGCCTGACTGGATAACCAACTGTGGTCACATCTCTGGACTGTGTACAGATTAGGCCTGGAATTGATCTTACTGAGAATCCTGACTGACAATGGCCACCTCTTGACTGAACTAAGGATGAGACCCTGCCCACTTTCAGACATGACCAATTGTTTGAATGACTGTACAATATGCTTGTCTCACAGACAGCTGACCCACATTGTAGATGTTAGATTGACATCTTGATGGGGTGTACAGTAAGACATTCCACGCACCCACTCTGCCTTTGTTAAAAGAATCAAAAGGCAAATGATTACTTAAATGGAGGGAGACTGCAAAATTGTACAGATCACAGATTTCTTGATCATGAAACATATAATGTAAACATGCAGATGCAGCAAGTAATTACAAAGGCAAATGGAATTGTGGCCTTTACCACTAAGGACTGAGTTTAACCATAAAGAAGCTTTGCTAAACTGCACAGAGTGTTTTGGGAGACTCTACCAAGAATATTGTATGCAGTTTTGGTCCCAATATTTAAGAAAGGATGTATTAGTATCAGTGACAGTTCAAGAGAAATTCACGAGGCTGATTTCTGCGATGTAGTGATTGACTTCTCAAGAATGGCAAACAAAATTAGGACTTGATTCGTTAGAGTTTAAATGAATGAAAGATGACCTTATTAAAACTATTGCAACTCAATGGGATAACATGCTGAAAATCAAACCACACTATTCGCTCGAGTCATTACAAAGGTTAAAAGATCTAAATGAATACACAAAGTTCCCCAATTTACTTGTCTTTTCGGCCCAGGTTGACAGGAGCACAGGCCAGGTTTCTGTACTTAACAAGAGATACTATTTACTGCAAATAAGTTGATCCCAATTACGGATAAATAACTATGAACCATCAACATGTATCTCTACCAGTGATAATCTTCCCTGGCAGATAAATAGACAAGAATAAATGCATGGGTGTTAGGGGCACAGGGAAAGTTTGGAAAAATGGTTCAATAATCCTTCTCCATGCGGTTTGCTGAGATGATTCTTTTGCTTTTCCAAATGCTATTTCTTGATATTTCTTCTCCAGGTACTTAGATTCGTTTTCAGGAGGAACAGGGTGACACACTTTATAAGAGGCCTTTGACTTAAAAAAAACACATAGTTAATGTCTCCTCTGCAGTGATCGTAAACAATCTTGAGGCACTCTTACTGTAGAGCTAAAACAATTCTGTCCCTCCCAGATGTCCAATTGTTTCTACCCCAAACTTTCACACCCCCCACCTGTTCAATTACTTCGGATCCAGGCACCTTGTTGCTGGCAGGCAAGAGGTTTTTGGCTTCAATAAGTGGTCACCAATTCACAGACCAATCAGCTACTTGTTGCTGGTCAAACCTTCACTTGTACATTAACTCCCTGCCCCCTCAGTTCCAGCTCAATGGTAACTAGATTTGCCCTGCTGCTTGAGTAAGCAGTTGTGTAAACAGACTTACAAGGAGATCACAGTAATTTGATTTCAAAGGGTGCAACAATCCTTCAACAACCGTTGTCTTTTAAAACAGCTATTTTCTCATTTTAGACTAGAATCAAAAATAAAGATGTGGTCTTTACAAAATACGCAAGATTCTGAAGGGGGTTTGATAAAGCAGATGTTGAAAAGTTGATCCTATCCTTGGGGGACTTACAAACTAGAGGACATGATTACGAAATAAAGGGATGTGCATTTAAAACTGAGATATGAACAAGTTTTTTTCTCTCAGAGGACAGTGAATGTCTGGAATTCTGTACCTCACAGCATTGTGGAAGCTAGATCACAAAGTATTTACAAGAGTAGGAAGTAGATTATTAACATATCAGGGAGCTAGTATGATGCAGAAGTTGAGGCCTGGGGCAAAACAATCATGATTATGTTGAACAGTTTGAGGGGCTGAATGGCCTACCCTTGCTTCCATTTCAATGGAAATGTTGGATGCCTATAATTAAGACAAATTATGTTCAAAAGTGCTCAGTAGGTCAGGCAGCAGCTGTGGCGAGTGAACCAGATTTAAGATTTCAGATCAATAATCTTTCTTCGGAACTGGGGTAAGTGAAAAAGGAAAGGTGGACAAAGAAGGGGAGATGACTATTGTTGAAGAGAGGGGCATATCATCAAAACCTTTCCTTTTGCCCTTGTTAGGACAAATGGCTGGATGTCAAATTGTAAATAATCACAAAAAGCTTTATACTGCAGGGAAAAGCATGCTGGTTGGCAAGTTGCCTCAGTGAAACAGAATAAACTTGCTGACCAATCAACATGCTTTTCTCCTGTAAATACAAATAGCTGTGATCTTTTGGAATTTCATTCTCACATTGTTCTGATAAGCATGAAATTAAAAGCCTCGTCAACATATCTCTCCTTACAATAAATAAAAGAGAGGTTTGTGATCGGGTCGAATTGACAGAAGATTACATGACAAAAGAGCTGAGAATGATAATTGACCAAGAAAAAGGAACAAAATATGTGTCCAGACGAGGTTCAAACAGTGGCAGCATGGTGGCTCAGTGGTTAGCACTGCTGCCTCACAGCACCAGGGACCCAGGTTCGATTCCCACCTTGGGCGACTGTCTGTGTGGTGTTCGCACATTCTCCCCATGTTTGCGTGGGTTTCCTCCCCCAATCCAAAGATGTGCAGGTCTGGTGAATTGGTTGTGCTAAATTGCCCATAGTATTAGAGCATTAGCCAGGGGTAAATATAGGGTAGGCGCATGGGTCTGGGGTGAGTTATTCTTCAGAGGGTCATGTGGAGTTGTTGGGCTGAATTGTCTGTTTCCATACTGTAGGGAATTGAATCTAATCTAAATAGATTCGTAGAGTTGTACAGTATGGAAACAGACCCTCTACTCCAACTTATCCATGCCGTCCAGATATCTTAACCTAGTCCTATTTGTCAATATTTGGCCCATATCCCACTAATCCCTTCCTATTCATATACACATCCAGATACATTTTAAATGTTGTAATTGTGCCAGCCCCCACCACCTCCTCTGACAGCTCATTCAACACACCTTATGTGTGAACAAGTTGTCTTTAGGTCTCTTTTAAATCTTTCCCCTCTCACCTTAAATCTGTGCCCTCAAGTTTGGAATTCCTAACCTTGGGAAAAACACCTTGGCTGGTCACACTGTCCATACCCCTCAAGCTTTTATAAACTTTGAACTGGACACCTCTTATCCTCCAATGCTCTAGGGAAAACAGCCCCAGCCTATTCAATCTCTCCCAATAGTTAAATCCTCCAATCCCAGCAACATTCTTGTAAATTCTTCTTTCGAATGATAAAATGATACATAACTGGAGGCATCCAAAATGAAAGTACAAGGGTAAAACAAGTATGAAACTAAAACTGACTAAAAGAGAGGAAACAAACATTGTGGAAGATACTATAATCTCAAATTATTGAACTTAAAAATGAGCTGGAGCACAAGATATACCAAGGGATAGAAAAGATGTGTAGGAAAGGCAAAGTTACAGTGATCATGGGGGATTGCAATATGCAGGTGGACTGGGAAAATCAGGTTGGTAGTGGATTGCAAGAAAATGGAATGTCTATGAGATGGTTTGTTTGGAGTAGCTTGTGATGGAGGCCACTAGAGAACAGGCAATACTGGATTTAGTGTTGAGCAATGAGGCAGACTTCGTAAGGGAGCTTAAGTTGGAGGAACCCTTAGGAGGCAGTGATCATAATATGATAGGATTTAGTCTGAGAGGGAGAAGATAGAACTGGAGCTAATAGCATTACAGCTGAATAAAGGCAACTACAGAGGCATGAAGGAGGAGCTGGGTAGAATTGATCGAGAGAGGAGCCGAGCAGGAAAGACAGTGGAACAGCAAGGGCAGGGGCTTCTGGGAGTAATTGAGGAGACACAGCAGAGATTCATCCCGAGGAATAAGAAGGATGGTACAGGGTGGATGAGGTAACCGTGGCTGACGAGGGAAATCAGGGATAGCATAAAAGAGCAAAACAGAAAGTAAGTAATGTGGCAAAGGGCGGTGGGAAACCAGAGAATCGGGAAGCTTACAAAGACCTACAGAGGGCAACAAAAAAAAAGAAATGAGGAGGGAGAAGATTAAATATGAGGGCAAGCTGGCCAGAAATTTAAAGGAAAACCAAGATTTTCTTCAGATATATAAAGGGTAAAAGAGAGTCAAAAGTGAACACTGGGCTGTTGGAAAATGATGCTGGAAAGAAACATGGGAACAAGGAAATAGCTGAGAAACTGAATAAATACTTCGCATCGATTTTCATGCTGGTAGACATGAGCAATATCCCAAAAATTCAAGTGAGTGAGGGCACAGAGCTGAATATGGTGATCATCACCAAGAAGAATGTGCTAGAAAAACTGAATGGCCTGAAGGTGGATAAGTCACCTGGACCAGATGACCTACACCCCAGAGTTCTAAGGGAGATAGCTAAAGAGATAGTGGAGGAGGTAGTGGTGGTCTTTCAGGAATTGCTAGAATCAGGGAGGGTCCCAGAGGACTGGAAAATTGCTAACATGATGCCCTTGTTTAAAATAGGAGCAAGGCAAAAAACAGAAAATAACAGGTCAATTAGCCATACCTCAGTTGTGGGTAAAACCCTGGAATCCATTGTGAAGGATGAGATTACTGAATACCTGCAAGTGTATGCTAAAATAGGACAGAGTCAGCATGGTTTCATCAAAGGGGAGTCATGCCTGACAAATTGGCTATAAATCATTGAGGAAGTAACAAGCAGGTTAGACCAAGGAGAGTCAATGCATGTTATCTGCCTGGACATTAAGAAGAACTTATGGCTGAAACATAGAGTCTCCTGCTCCTTGGATGCTGCCTGACCTGCTGTGCTTTTCCAGCACCACATTTTTCAACTCCACCTCAAGGCGGCCTTTGACAAGGAGTGCCTTGCAGGATGCTATTGAGTAAGATAAGGGCCCATGGTGTGAGAGACAAGGACTGAACATGGATAGAAGATTGGCTGTCTAGCAGAAAGCAGAGAGTGGGGATAACAGGGTCATTCTGAGGATGACAGCTGGTGACAAATGGTGTTCCACAAAGCTGTGATGGGACCACAAATTTCATTTTCTCAATTAACAATCTAGATGAAGAAACTGAGGGCATTCTGGCTAAAGTTGCAGATGATACAAAGATAGTTTGAGGGACAGGTAGCATTGAGGAGGTGGGGAGGCTGCTGAAGGATTTGGACAGGTTAGGAGAGAGGGCAAAGAGATGGCAGATGGAGTACAATGTGGGAAAGTGAGAGGTCATGCACTTTGATAGGAAGAATAGAGGCATGGGCTATTTTCTAAATGGGGGAAAATTCAGAAGTCTGAAGTGCAAAGAGACTTTTGAGTTCTAGTCAAAAATTGGCTCAAGGTAAACTTGCAGGTTGAGTTAGTAGTTAGGAAGGCAAATGCAATGACGGCATTTATTTTGAGAAGACTTGAATATAAAGACAGAGAGGTACTTCTGAGGCTCTGGAAGGCTCTAGTCAGACTACATTTGGAGTATTATGTGCGGTTTTGGGCCCCATATCTCAGGAGGGATATACTGATCTTGGAGCGCGTTCAGAGGAGGTTCACGAGAGTGATCCCAGGAATGAAAAGCTTAACATATGAGGAATGTTTGAGGACTCTGGGTCAACTTTTGATGGTGTTTAGAAGGATGAGGGGGATTCTAATTGAAACATACAGAATACTGAATGACCTGGACAGAGTAGATGTTAGGAAGATGTTTCCATTGAGAGACTAGGACCCAAGGGCACAGCGTTAGAGTAAAGAGAAGACCTTTTAGAACAGAGATAAGGAGAAACTTCTTCAGCCAGGTGAATCTTCTTCTTCTTCAGGTGAATCTATGGAATTCACTGAAACAGAAGGCTGTGCAGGCCAGGTCATTGAGTATATTTAAGATTTGGAGGTGCCGGTGTTGGACTGGGGTGGACGAAGTTAAAAATCACACAACACCAGGTTTATTTGGAAGCAATAGCTTTCGGAGTGCTGCTCCTCCATCATGTAGCTGTGGAGTAGGACCATAAGACACAGAATTTATAGCAAAAGATTACAGTATCATGCAATTGAAATGATATATTGAACAATATATCCTGCTCCACAGCTATCCGATGAAGGAGCAGTGCTCCAAAAGCTAGTACTTCCAAATAAACCTGTTGGACTATAACTTGGTGTTGTGAGTATATTTAAGACTGAGATAGATAGGTTCTTGAGTATCAAGGCAATCAAGTGTTACAGGGAGAAAGTGGGCGAATGGGGTTGAGAAACTAATCAGGATGATTGAATGGCAGAGCAGACTTAATGGGCTGAACGGCCTAATTTCAGCTCCTATGTCTTACAGAATGCTAAAACAAAAAAAAACAAGGTGCTGCTACTTGAGTTAATGTTAAGTTTTATTGGAGCACTGCAGGTGACCGAGGATCAAGAGATCAGAATGAAAGCAAGGTAAAGACTTATAATGACAGGCAATCAGGAAAAAAAAGGGTTGTCTGGCTTTTGGAGTACGTTTAGAATTACCTAATAGTTGATGGTCTTGTGTTGCCTTGAGGTAAGATTCAAGAACCTGTATTTTTACAAGGATTCAGACACTGAAAGCTCCCAACAGCTAAGTAAACTCCAATGCTCTATAAGAAATGTGGAGATCAGCAACAGCTGATGCTGTATACAGTAAACCAGTTAGCTGCTTCAGGGCATCAGGTTAATCAGGTACAGAATAGCTTTTCATAATATTCAGTCTTGGAGGTGACCCTACTCTTATTGGGGGATGTCAGGGGCGACAGAACCTGAGACATTGTGATGAACTTAGAGCACTTGATGGGACTAATGTAGAAAAGTAACGTAGACGCAGAGGATCCCTCTGCTAAGCCCACAAGCAGGATGTGAATTTGTACCCAAAAGGTCACTGTACCAAGTTTTCATGTCTGGTTATACTAGGAGAGGGAAGTGACAATGACTGGACATTATGCATGGCTGAAATCAGACCCTTAGTTGTTATGGGGACTAATTTAATTTTAATTGCAGGCTGAATGCTTTAAATGCTTGAGTGGTAATATTGTACATTGTGTAAAAGCTGTCTTCATTAAAAAGGAGACACTTCATTTGCAAGCTTTTACATTTTAGTCTGTCTTCATTTATGTAGAATTACAGATTCTGAAATGGTTCTTGGATTATATTACATTTTTGAAAATGCACAATTTTCTTCCTAGCTGACGCTGGCTATTTCATTCCTCTCATAGCGGATCAATATTTTATTTCCCAGTAGAATTGAAGCCAAAAAAAGGAAATAACATTGAAGTGGTATGCAGTGAGCATTTACGAAAGGTCACTTGTGTGCACTTGTCCTTGCTCATGATCAGGGAGTAACCCAGTAAACAAGTAATGCTTCTTTCGGAGAACATTCCAGCAAAAGTTGAAGAATGTCTGACAAAATGTTACACAAATACCACCATGCTCGTGGCTCTTAGCTGATGACAAATTGATAAATGTCTTTTTCTCAGAAAATGAATGAGCTACAGAGACGGGTTTGACTTTAAAAAAAGTAGTTTTCTGACCCTGCATTCTTGATGGGATGCATTGCTCAGTGTGGGAGAATATACTTGTTTCAGAGATGGAGGTGGATAATCTTATTGGTGGATAATGGCAGATTTGAGGATGAGACCATGAATAGGGGTGTGAACTGTCTGCTTCAACCCACACATATAGTTTTGGAAGGGAGTAGAATTAGGCACAAGAGTGGTCAATTTGGGCAGAAGCTAAGTCTTGGTTGGTTTCAGTCTCTATGAGTCATAGAGATGTACAGCATGGAAACAGACCCTTCGGTCCAACCCGTCCATGCCAACCAGATATCCCAATCCAATCTAGTCCCACCTGCCAGCACCTAGCCCATATCCCTCCAAACCCTTCCTATTCATATACCCATCCAAATGCCTCTTAAATGTTACAATTGTACCAGCCTCCACTACTTCCTCTGGCAGCTCATTCCATACCCATACCACCCTCTGTGAGAAAAAGTTGCCCCTTAGGTCTCTTTTATATCTTTTCCCTCTCACCCTAAACCTATGCCCTCTAGTTCTGGACTCCCCCACCCCAGGGAAAAGACTTTGTCTATTTACCCTCAATTTTGTAAACCTCTATAAGGTCACCCCTTAGCCTCCGACGCTCCAGGGAAAACAGCCCCAGCTTGTTCAGCCTCTCCCTATAGCTCAAATCCTCCAACCCTGTCAACATCCTTGTAAATCTTTTCTGAATCCTTTCAAGTTTCACAACATCTTTCCGATAGGAAGGAGATCAGAATTACACGCAATATTCCAACAGTGGCCTATCTAATGTCCTGTACAGCCGCAACATGACCTCCCAACGCCTGTACTGAATACTCTGACCAATAAAGGAAAGCATACCAAACGCCTTCTTCACTATCCTATCTACCTGCGACTCCACTTTCAAGGAGCTATGAATCTGCACTCCAAGGTCTCGGCTTCTATTCAATAAGAGGTTCTCTGCTGGGATCTGGCAAGTTTGGAAGTTAACTCCCCACTTAGACACAGAATCAAAAAACGTGTTGAAGTTGATTTTTTTTTCATAACTCAAATCAACGTACTGTCTAGTACTTACATGTGTTTGTACTTCAGAAAAGAGATTGATCGACACGCATTGAGATTTTGAGTGTTACCCTTGTCAGGGTTATAATTTTCTGGATGATCAAATCTCTTTAGCCTGTATTTCAGTGGTATTTTCTTTTCTTAATTCTTTCTGATTTTCTCATAAGGCAATAACAATGGATAAATAAGGACATAAAAGATGAGCCTCCATAGTGTAAATGGGAGCAGCAAAATCATCAGCAGTGGTTCATACTGAGAAAAATGGGGCAGTGGCTATGATTTCAATTTACTGAACTCAGTACTGAATCCAGAAGCCTGTAAATTGACTAAACAAAAGATAGACAGCATTGGAGGCTGAAAACAGAGGTCAGAATGGGAATGGTACAGATAATAAAATTAACAAATGGTCAGAAGCTTGGGGTTATTTGGCAGTGGACGATGGATCGAGTAAACTCACATTCTATGCTATTTAATGCATTTATATTCTCTGTACTCATAAGTTTTAAAATTATATGTAATATTATTCTGTAAAAGAGGAATATTCTTGTACTTAGGAGAGAGAGATCGATATACTCCCCTTCAAATAGAAACATAAGGTTCCCATGTATTCCCTGCTATTTCAGCAGATTCATTTTGAAATTTTCCATCTCACTATTCATCATGCTCTCCCTACCGCGAGCATAAACTATGTTCTCTGGTATACAGCTCTTTGAATACAAAATAGCTTGTCATGCACCACACCATTTAGTCCCTTTAGAATCCCCCAGACAGCAATCAAATCACCTCTACTCCCTTTCCAATAAGGAAGTGCCCAATTTACCAAATGGCACTCAAAATCAAGACATTCTATCATGTTAGTCTGTGTTCTAGATTACTTTTTAGATTTAGATTACTTACAGTGTGGAAACAGGCCCTTCAGCCCAACAAGTCCACACCGCCCCGCCGAAGCGCAACCCACCTGTACCCCTACCCCTTACCTAACACGACAGGCAATTTAGGATGGCAAATTCACCTGACCTGCACATCTTTGGACTGTGGGAGGAAACCGGAGCACCCGGAGGAAACCCACGCAGACACGGGGAGAATGTGCAAACTCCACACAGTCAGTCGCCTGAGGCGGGAATTGAACCCGGGTCTCTGGCGCTGTGAGGCAGCAGTGCTAACCACTGTGCCACCGTGCCGCCCACAAATGGCAGTTTCCTTCCCTAAAGGGCATTAGTGAACCAGGTGGGCTTTTCCCCAACTAATTCATAATTATCATTTGACACTTAATTTCAGATTTTTAATCTCACAATCTACAGTATCATTAATGTACTCTGTTGACCAGACCTAGACACAGTTATTGAAGGCATTTATGGTATCCCCAGTGGTAGGTTTGGTGGAAAGGAGGCATTGAATTAAGTGGGATCAGGACAAACTCCACCAACTTCTTGCCTCCACCTCAATTAAACTTACGGCAGGAAAAACTGCGAACGGCTTTTCCACTATAGCATCAACTGAAGCCCCTAATGGATAATTTATGTGGGTATTAACATAAGAAAAGATAGGCCACTCATCACATGGGGAGCATAACGTGGGTGTTGCTTGTGGTCGACTGAGGCAGCATGCATTCAGCTGAAGACCCCCATCACCTCCACACAGTTTCGTGCAAGTATTTCAAGCAGCAGATCCGAAATCAGTAATTATCTTCTGAACGCAGTGACTTCTGGTTCTCATGGCACCCATTCTGTCTGCGACCAATATATTTTCCATCTAAATTAAAATACATCACAAGCTGATTTACTGGTGTGTCATTTTACAAGTTTCTTTTACAGCCTTTTATGCTATGTTGCTGGTTCATCACATAACCAGTACATAACGATTTAGTCATAGGATTTTCAACATCATTGTGAAGGCTCCATTCTTTAAGAAGTTATGATGTCCATAGAGAGCAATTATTTTAAAAAAGAAATTCGAATCTCCGATTAAATGCTACAAAATGACAACCAAAACTTTGTTTTATGGTGATTAATATAATGTAAGTCTAAAAGCATCACCAAAACTACCTTTGTCGTAATAAATATTTTAAGCAGAGAACAGAATACTCTCCTTCCTTATTTTTTGCCATAACCGGAAAAGCACACTTCACAGACATACATCATACTGTTCTTTCAGCTGGCATTCAATTTTCAAGAACAGTTCAAACTGATTCGAAGCTCCCAAGGGTTCTTCAGTTCTTTTCCTTCCTCAGCCTGTTAACTTCTAATACCAGAACTGTTCTTTGTGGAGTGAGTAATTCTAGGGAGTCATCCACTTTGGCAAGATAAGCAAATTTTGCAGCTTCGCTTTAACTCCTCATGAATTTGATCTTTTCAATCTGAACATGAACTTGTAGCTGTATGAGGAATAGTGAATTGGAGCATCTTGCTGCTTTGTGTTGCTGTCTCTCCTGGACCCTCATGGACTAAACCATCTGGCTGCGATATTAATGATATCCTAAGAAACCTTTAATCTTTACAGTGGCTTTTTCTGTCTGTTTCTCCATGGCAATGTGAATCACAAGGGCCTTCAATCCAGTTAAAAAATATTCATCATCTATTCTTTACAGCCTAGTTCTATCCTATCCTGGAATCAAAAGGACAGTTTACCCCTTTACAAGTTAACATTTTAATTAGTTCTTTGAGATTTGGAGATCCACAGGCTGTTCACAGATAAAACAGTTACCACGACCATTACACTTAGCACTTTTTAATAATCGAGGCTTCACTTTAATCTTTACCAGCCCAGATCTGCTGTAGGTCAAACCTGATCGCTGGTCACACAATCCCCTTCATTTCACACTAAATTTAAAGACAGTCCAAAATACAATAATCCATTGCAACAACCTTATTGTCACAAAGAATCTAGTTATAATTTTGATACTTAGAATGTCTTTAAAAAGCCAGTTTTACTTTATTATTGCACTGGCAATATCATAAACTCAAAAAGAATACTAATGCAGCTTTTCCACAAACATCTTTAATATGTAAATGAGGTGTAATTATTCTAACAGAGGCTTGACAGGTGCTATGAGAGACAGGCCCAGCAGCCTCAGGGGATGCTAGTGTGTCATGCACACCTTCACTTAACTGCCCCGAGCATTGGTCCTTAGGACCGAAGACAGGGCTTGGAGGCAATAATACCAGGAGGCATATAGTCAGTGGAGGAGCCAAAGACAAGTTCCTCAGTCATGTATGCTTAGGAGGCTGCAGAGATGGCAGGGCCCTCCACATGCAACCTGCAAGCCAACAACCCCTCCAACCCTTGGAAGTTCAGGCCAGGAAGGGTCACCTTGTTTCATGCAAGAAGACCCATGTATGTCTGGTCGATCTGGACACATACACTACTCCAGATCTGCTAGGTGAATGGGTTCCACGGTCAGCAGGCTCCCTCCAAACCCATGTCTCCACTCCCTTGGCTCACAAGCCTCTTTCCTGATGAAGGCCTCTTGCCTGAAACATCGATTCTCCTGCTCCTGTGGCATATGGGGTTTAATTTAAATAAAAGTGAGGTGCTGCTGCATTTTGAAAAGGAAAATCAGGGTAGGAATTACACACTTAATGGCAAAGTCCTGGGGAGTGTTGCTGAACAAAGAAACCTTGCAGTGTAGGTCCAACGTTCCTTAAAAGTGGAGTCTCAGGTAAATAGGACAGTGAAGGAAGTATTTGGCATTGTTTCCTTTATTGGTCAGTGCATTGAGTATAGGAGTTGGGAAGTTATGGGTGTAGAGAACATTGATTAGGCCACTTTTGGAATATTGTCTGCAACTCTGGTCTCCCTCGTCTAGGAAGGATGTTGTGAAACATTTCGGGCAAAAGATGAAGAGCTTTTGCCAGAAACGTTGACTTTCCTGCTCCTTGGATGTTGCTTGACCTGCTGTGCTTTTCCAGCACCACACTCTCGACTCTAATCTCCAGCATCTGCAGTCCTCATTTTCACTTAACAAATTGAACTGGACTAGCCATTAAATACAATGACTAAAGAGCAGGTCAGAAGCTATGAGTACTGCAGTGAGTAACCCGTCATCTCACTTCTCAAATTCTATCCACCATCTAGAAGACACAAAGCAGGAGTGTGTTGGAATATTCCCCACTTACCTGGATGAGTGCAGCTCCTACAACAGTTAAGAAGCTTGGTATTATCCAGGATAAAATTGATGGTGTAGTGGACAGCAAAGAAGATTACCTCAGAGTACAAGGACCTTGACCAGATGAGCTGAGGAGTGGCAGATGGAGTTGAATTTCGATAAATGTGAGGTGTTGCATTTTGGAAAGACAAGTCAGGGCAGGAATTATACACTTAATGGTCAGGTCCTGGGATGTTTTTCTGAACAAAAAAGACCTTCAAATGCAGGTTCCTTCAAAGTGGAGTCGCAGGTAGACAGGACGGTGAAGATGGCGTTTAGTACACTTGCTTTATTTCATAAGTGCATTGAGTACAGGAGGTCACATTGTGACTGTACATTGGTTAGGCCACTTTTGGAATATTGCATTGAATTCTGGTCTCCCTGCTATAGGAAGGACATTGTGATACTTGAAAAGGTTTAGAAAAGATTTACAAGGATGTTGCCAGGGTTGCAAAGTTTGAGCTATCGGCAGAGGCTAAATAAGGTAAGGCTATTTTCCTGGAGCATCAGAGGCTGAGGGTTGACCTTATGGATGTTTATAAAATCATGAGGGACATAGATAGAGTGAATAGCCAAGGTCTTTTCCCCTTGGTAGTGCAGTCTAAAAGTCGAGGGCATGGGTTTAAGGTGAGAGGGGAAAGATTTAAAAGGTACCTAAAGGGAACCTTTTTCACACAGAAGGTGGTGCATGTAGGAATAAGCTGCCTGAGGAAGTGGTGAAGGCTGCTACAATTACAATATTTAAAAGGCGTCTAGATGGATGTATGAATAGGGGAGATTTGGAGGGATGCTGGCAAATGGGCTAGATTAATTTAGGATATTTGGTCAGCATGGATGAATTGGACCGAAGGGTCTGTTTCCACACCCACTAACATCCACACTGTCTAGCAACAACACTCATTAGCAGCAGTGTAAGCCATCTACAAGACGCACAGCAGAAATTCACCAAGATAGTACCGAAACCACACCACTTCCATCTGGAGAATATAAACTAGCAGATACATGGGAACACCACCTTCAAGTTCCTTTCCAAGCCACTCACCATTTTTCACTATTCGTTCACTGTTGCTGGATCAAATTCCGAGAATTCCCTCCTTTGTGAATCTACCAACAGCATACGTTCTGCAGTGTTTCAAGGCAGCAGCTTAGAATGGGGGACGAATGTTGGCTCAACCAGTGATGCCACATCCCACAAGCAAATTTTTTAACAATCAAAATTAAAATCTTAACAAGTTCAATCAGTGGTTATGAAATATTAATGGCCCTGTCTGGTTTTTTTTGTTTGCTTATGATTCTAAAATACTCACGACTATGAAGTAAAATACCCTCAGTGCTTCATCACTGCTTTCTGGCTCTGACTTTGTGTTTAGCTGGCTGCGATATTTACAAACATTTTATAAAGAAACAAAGTAGCCAACATATAAGCTTATTATTTAAAGCACAAGGAACATTCATAAACTCCTAGAACAGTTACAACACAGTCAGAGGCAATTTCACCTATCATATCCACATTGGTTTGGCCGCAAGAGCAACTCAGCTTGTCTTGCTCCTCTGCTTTGTCCCTGCAGCTGTTCGTTTTTCTGAAAACTCACTAATATATTTTGAAAGCCATGATTAAGTCTTCCTACATCATACTCCCATATTGCATTCCACCTCAAAATTTCTCTGCCCCCAAAAAATTTCCTCTTGTTCATTCTTTCCCTATTCAATTTGTATTGGATGTATATATCCTATCTGTCTTAAAGAGATGTTTTTGATGGTGCATGGGATGTAGACATCACTATTAAGGTCAGTCTAACTGCCTTTGAGAAGGTGTGAACAATTTTATCTTGTGTTTTAAGCCCTATTGGCACATCTGTCTGGATTATCTTCGACTGTGGTTATCTGAGGCTACCTGCTTCTTAGCTCAAATCAAAGTTCTTCAACTCCACATGCACTGTAACAGCATTTAATTTACATCCATCCACAGCAGATTGTTAAACACAGCTCTCTCATTTGGTGTTTAAGATGTCTCTTTGCACATTCTAAACTGAAGCCTTCATTCTTACTTATGTCAAAGTCATGTGATCAATGACATCATTATGATTTACATAAATTCTATTTTACCACATCTCCCTCTGAATTTCTCTCGACTCAATCTACATTATTCTAGTAGTTTGTTTTTACTCACGTACATAATCTTCTATGATCATGAACATACCTATTAAAAATTACCACCATTATCACTACATCAACATTCCACCATCTCCCACCCACCTCAAAGCCCAAATCTCATAGGTTGAGATGATCTGCAGCTCTGATTGAATGGCCCAATATTGTTCATATGGTTTCTGGGTGATGGTGTGTTGTGCGTGGAGTTGCATCACTCTGTACATCATCTGATGTAGTATAATGGCTGCCCCATATCCTGTGATAATCATGTTCAGTCTCCCACCTTGGCTCAAGTACGATTAATACTTTTCTGCTTTTCTTCAAAGCTCCTTCAGGTGCTTTGATAACATAAGTTCTCAGTTGATCTGTTTGTATATTGACTAATATTTTGAGTTTCTACCATTTAACCAAATTTTCTGTCTTGTCCTGAAGGTGGACAGGGTTTTTACCCTGTCTTTGGAGTTCTGCTTCCTCTTTTGATTTTTGCTTGATCCACTTGTGCTCTTAAGAGCACATCTGCTGGTACTTATGCCTGGTCTGGAAGATAGCCCATATCAATGTCCTACCTCATCAGCCTAAGTCTGAATCTTTGTATGCGTAGAGGCAATTTTTGAATTTTTTCTGATTCCAATGATGTTACCAAAGATCTAGCATGACCTGAAATTTCAAGCTTGCAAAGTAGTCTGTGAACTTTTGGCATTCCCGCATTACTGTTTATGATTCTTTCTCTGTGGTTGTATAATTCTGTTTGGTGTCTAAGGTTGTACAGGACATCGGTGAGGCCTGTTCTGAAGTACTGTGTCTAGTTCTGGTCGCCCTGTTATAGGGGGGATATTTTTAAGTTGGAGGGGGTTCCATACTGATTTACCAAGATGTAAATTTGCCAGGAATAAAGGATTTGAGTGATAAGGATAGGCTCTGATTTTGCTTTTAACTGGAGTGGCGGAGATTGAGAGGTGACTTTATTGAGGTTTATGAAATAATGTGGGGTATAAATAAGGTGAATTGCAAATGTATTTTCCCCGATTGTGGGTGGTTTCAAGACTCGGGCATATTTTTAAAATGAGAGGACAAAGATTTGAAAGCAACATGAGGGACAATTTTTTTAAAGGTAGTGGTTCATGTCTAAAAGAAATTTCCAGCGGAAGTGGTGGGCATGGATACAGTTACAATGTTTAAAAGACATTTAGATAAATACATGAAAATGTTCAAAGGGATATGGGCCAAGCATGGGCAAGTAGGCCTAGTTTAGTTTAGGATTATGGTCAGCATGGATTCATTGGACTGAAGGGCTTGTTTCTGTGCTGCATGACTCTGACTCTGTCAAAGATCTGGATGTAAAATAGATCAGTTTACATGTTCAACAAGTATGTTCTTGAATTAAGACGGCTCTTCGTCTTGTGGATGATGCATCTGCAATTACTGTCATGACTAAGACTGGATTATAATGTGTTAAAATGCCAGTAATTGGTCTTCAATGTTTTCAAAACCAACACCATTGCTGGCTTATTTGTAAAAGCTCTCCTATAGGTTTGGTTGGTTGGTTGGGGATAAACCTTCACACTTAATTTGCCTTGCCTACAAAGCACAGTACATAATTTATGCACTTTAATGCTGGAAATCTATCGATGGGTCTTGTCTTCTTTGAATCTACCATGATGCCTGTTCTTGGATTATCTGACCAAGAAGTGTAAATGCTAATTTAGAGACTTAATATTTCTCATTTAGTGTAAGATATGGATTCAGTACTGCCTTTAACACATCCTTGACCCTATGGCTATATTCCTTCCTAATTTTACCATGGACTTGGATATCATCCATCTGGTAAATGGTGCCCTGTTCCCTTTTCCAGGTTTTCAGAATTGCAGTTTGAAAGATCTCTAGTACAGAGTAGATCCCAAATGGTATATAACTGAGGGAATACAGCCCACATTGTGTAATAATATAATCAGCAATCTTGATACTTGGTCTAAGGTTATCAATCAGAACTTACTGTGCATCTGTGATAAATTTATTTGTTACCATTTTTACTAAACTATCATTGACTGATGAAATAGAATGAAGTTCCCTCCTAACTCCTTTATTTAAGTGAATGAGATCCAAACACAGTCTTATCTCTTTATTTGTCTCAGGAATAGTTACTATCCAGGACTGCCATTATGTGTATTTTATAATTGGCAATATGACCCCTCTTTCAATCATGCTGTCTAACTGAGATTATTCCTTGCACAACAGAAGACAAAGAATTTTCCCGTGAATGTGCAAGCTGATGAGATTAGGATCATTTTACAGAGTAATGAAGAGTCCTGCATCAATTTGCCTAGACCATTGAATAGCTATGGAAATTCTTGCAGAAATTATCTCCTGTACTCATTTTGAAGCATCTTAACCAGTCCTTTTAAAAGATCTCAACAAACACATGCATTTCAACTCAACAATGATTCTTCAGTGTATGGAACGTTTCAATAACATTTTGTCCTCTGTTATTGAGCTTCATGGTAATTTTACGACACATTTAAAATTCTAAGCTCCAGGAGGCTCAGTTATTTATGTTTTCTGGTCTGACTTTCAAATTCAACCTTGGCAAGCTGTCCATCAGCGTTGAAGCAGTTGCTCCTGTATTGGGTTTAAATTCTGTTTCAAAGCCTTATACATTTAAGGTGATAATATAGAAACTGTTTTTACTCTCTCTGGCCTCAGGACTAGGAATGTTGCTCTCCATTTTATTTTAGTGAATATTTAATTTCTTGATTTGTTTTTTCTTTGTTGCTATGATTTTTATTTCTTTTGAAATATTCCTTTTGCAGGACTTTGTTTTTGTTTTGGCATGATGAAGGTGCTGTTCACTTTAAATATTCTCTGAAGTGTCTTAACTCATCACACACCTAGCACTCGGCCCTCCTAGCAGGACATTTGTTATGTTTGTGGGCAGCATGGTAGCACAGTGGTTAGCATTGCTGCCTCACAGCGCCAGAGACCTGGGTTCAATTCCTGCCTCAGGTGACTGACTGTGTGGAGTTTGCATATTCTCCCAGTGTCTGTGTGAGTTTCCTCCGGGTGCTCCGGTTTCCTCCCACAGTCCAAAAATGTGCAGGTTAGGTGAATTGGTCATGCTAAATTGCCTGTAGTGTTAGGTGAAGGGTTAAATGTAGGGGAATGGGTCTGGGTTGCGCTTCGGCAGGTCGGTGTGGACTTGTTGGGCCGAAGGACCTGTTTCCACACTATAAGTGATCTAATCTATATGGAGCCACATTTTATACAGCCTAATATGGTCCATGATACTGTTTCCCACTCATCTGGAGTTTTGACAGACTTTCAGGAGGGTGACAATGGTGCCTATCTATCTGACCTTGTCAGAAGAATCCCCAGTGTATTATTACAATACTGACCAAATTTGGACCCTGATCACAGCCTGTGTGGTGGAATGTGATCTCCAGCTTCAAGTGGCATCACTGAGGGAGGCTACTGAGCAGGGACATCTGAGCAGTCAACTGTACCTTTGCAAATGATTCCCTCATAAGCAAAAGCAGAAGTTGTTGGAAAACCTTAGAAGGTCTGGCAGCACCTATGAAGCAAAATCAAAGTTAATGACTCAGGTTCTGAAGGATTTTCTTTCTAATTTACAGCATCCATAGCTCTTTCGGTTTTTATAGCAGATTTACTCAACCAGATGTGAACTACCAACTTAATTCCATGTTAATACCCTATTTTTCTTGTTTAACTTTGATTCACCGTTATAATTGTAAAGACCTACTGCCAGTGTAATACGTGATCCTTACTCCATGGTCCTTTTGATTGTTCTTGTGGTTAAATTTCCAATTCCAACAGTGAATTGGATTGCCTGTTTCAGCAGTAACTTCTCACCCTTACACCAAATTACGATATAATTCCTGATTAATTCATCCTTTTAAAGCTCTGCACCCAAAACATTCTCATCACAAAGGCTTCTATTGACTTTTCCCAGTATTGAGATTGTCAATTAAACCTTAGCAGTTCCTTCACTAAATTTCTCTTGGACCTAAAGTACATGTCGAATTCTTTAATTGATGCAACATATTCCAAAGAAATTTCTTTGATATTTTCCTTTACTAGAAGATCATCAGCTATTGGACCTAAACCATCTGCAGGTCTGAAGCTGTTATATAGTGTTTGAAACTGCGATTTCCAGAGTTGTCACTCTTGACCTCATTGTGGGCTTTCTGCAGTATCAAAGAATTGAGATAATGGCAAGTACGTTAATGGAGCTGCCAACTCTATGTATCGGTGAGTCTGACTGACCGGTGTGAGGACTTGGATTTTCCTTCTTAGTATCAATATGTTGCTAATTCATGGCTAGGTTTTGAACTATTCTGGTGTTCTTGAATTACCTACAAAGTCATCTCACTTTTTTTACTTTACAGTATCTTCAAAGTCTTCTGAGAGCCTGCCCTGCTTTCAGAAACCCCCTCTTTTTCAATTGTGTGCCATGGACTCTGCTTTAAAGTTAGATCCTGCCTCTGAGGTTTAATCCCTCACTGTATTGTCTGCTTACAGCATGCACTGCTAACTGCATATTGAGATCCCAGTATGGAGCATCTCAGGCTATGGGCTTCATGTTCCTTGTCTCTAAATAAGGCTCTTTAATTCCTTTTTACTGTAACACTCCTTTATTTACTTTTGTACAGAGTGTGTTACCAAATACTGCTCTGTGGTGCAATTTCACTTACTCGTTCCATGCTAACGTCTTCTCTCTTCTTGATGTCAGAAGCGTATGATAAGTTATAGCATCACAGTTTGTGCCTTCTTTAACTGTGCAGTCAGAGACAGTTCCAGGAGATTGACTAAGCAATTGAAGAAGAACTGGAATATAGTTTCACATGAGAATGGCTTGGAGGGGAACCTCTCGGCAGTGGTAGTGTTTCTATCTGTATGAGGTTCTTGTCCAGAGACAATAGGTTTGAGAGATGATGACAAAGAATGTCTGGCATGTTGGAGTATTGCATCCTGTAGGTGGTTCACATTTTTACTATTTCACGTACCTGTAGAGGATTTCTGTATTTCCTCTTACACAAGCTGTCAGTCTCAACTCATACTCTCTATCTGTCTCCTTAATTCCACTTTCATGATGTTTCTATACTCTCAGTTTACTGTGTACAATATATACTTGTATTGTCTTCCTTTTTGGCCACATATCAACCACCTCTATTCTCTTATTTACTGGTATGTATTCACTAATATGTGGCTGAAGGAATAGCCTATTTGCAAGACCTCCTCTCTCTCCTTACATTTTTTTATTAGTACCAATATTAATTATGAATTCTGGATGTTCATTCTCTCTATTAGAATGCTCTACAGCTGCGAGGGGTATTCTTCATTTTAAAGAGCGGGATTATACCACATTTTAGATTCGTATTGTAGTTATAGAATTGCTTGTTCATTTAACAATAGAATCCCTTTTCATTATTGCTTTCTCAAACTCCATTCAATTACCTGCCTGTCCAGATAGCTGAACCACCCATTGTATCATGTAGCTGGCTTAGCTACACTCGACAGAGGAAATACTACCCTCATCAGTATTCAGAACTGGACAGTGTTTGGACAGCAGGATGCAGTTATGACTTGAACCCCCTCAACTGTTGTAGTCACCCAGTTTTTCTATGTTCTTGACTAGCTGAGTGATCACATCCAGATGGCACAGTGACACAGTGGTTAGCACTGCTGCCTCATAGCCAGAGACCCGGATTCAATTCCCACCTCTGGCAGCTGTCTGTGTGGAGTTTGCACATTCTCCCCGAGTCTGCGTGGGTTTCCTCCGGGTGCTCCGGTTTCCTCCCACTGTCCAAAGATGTGCAGGTCAGGTGAATTGGCCATGCTAAATTGCCCGTAGTGTTAGATGAAGGGGTAAATGAAGGGGAATGGGTCTGGGTAGGTTGCTCTTCAGAGGGTCGGCATGGACTTGTTGGGCCAAAGGGCCTGTTTCCACACTGTAAGTAATCTAATCTAATCATATTGGGGAGACATGATGGCACAGTGGTTAGCACTGCTGCCTCACAGCGCCAGAGACCCGGGTTCAACTCCCGCCTCAGGCGACTCTCTGTGTGGAGTTTACACGTTCTCCCCGTGTCTGCGTGGGTTTCCTCTGGGTGCTCCGGTTTCCTCCCACAGTCCAAAATGTGCAGGCTAGGTGAATTGGCCATGCTAAATTTCCCGTAGTGTTAGGTGAAGGAGTAAATGCAGGGGAATGAGTCTGGGCGGGTCGGTGTGGACTTGTTGGGCCGAAGGGCCTGTTTCCACACTAAGTAATCTAATAATCGTCCAGGTGTCGGACACTAAACTCTCCACCTTGGGATTGCATCATACCCAGAAATTGATATTCTGCAACTGCTAACACTTTGTACATATGTGATTGTCCAGAACAGAAGTGTACTGGAGCTTCCAAGTTGAGCAGGGTGTACACTGCATGGGACTGAGATGCTCTCCTTGCCTCTCTTTATTGGACAAAGTAAATTTCTCAGAAGGGTAAACTGAAGGGTTCGTAAAGACATAAAAAAGAAAACTACTGCTGCTTTGCACAGAACTCCTCCCACTTTTCACTCTTATCTTACCTGTGGTGTTAGGTCCAGGAAGATTTGATGGGGAGGGGCTAGGGGAGTGGAGTCATCTCAAATCGGAGGTATGATGTCCATTGGAACGTCCAAGCCTATGCGTCCTTGAACTTATATCGTGTTAACATATTTAGATCACAATGCAGAAATTGTCACTGCTTGGTAGTGTGGCCAGTTTAAAGACAGTTGCACATGTTAAAATGTGAAACAAAAATAGTGAAAGCTCAGCAAGTAAATCTTAAATCCGAAGAGATTGTACTTCCAGCTGCAGTACTCAGTGTTAACCTCAAGGGGTAATTTTGCATTGATGACATCTGCAAGTGAATTGGAGCAACTGTCTTTGTTTCTGGCACCAGTGTCGATTCCAGTGGAAAAAAAAGGGGGATACAAAGAGCGTTGACATTAGTTCTGGTTTGTATCGGAGGGGCCAAGAGGAAAATAACTTCCAATCTGCAAAGCAGACAGGAAACAGGACAGCTTTCACACAAAGAAGAAAGATGTATTGCGGTCAAAGAGAACAGCTGCTCTAATAGTTGCTGGCATTTGTTTTTGACATGGAGTTTGAAAATTACAAATGGTTATTTGTTTGCAGTTTTTGATTTGAAATTTTTTTTCATATTCCAATTTTGCCTAACCAACTATTTTAAGGCAGGGAAAAGAATTATGGACTGATGCTATTTTATAATAGTTTCTTCTGGTTGTTCTGTTTTACAGCAAAATAGATTTTGTAAATGAGTGAGGGAAATTAATAAAAATTAATAACGGACACTTTACTTCTCTACTGGGTTTTGCTTCTATCTATATAAAGCAATGTGAAAAGTACAGAGCAGTCTCAAAGATTTTCTGTGGAAAATGCATTTTGCACAAGCAAATGGTTTGAAAGATGAAATATTAAATTCAGATTAATAACAAGAAACAGTTAGGAATTAGCTAATAATTTTTTCTTTCATGATTTGAAGAAACATGGCTGGTTTACATTCTGAAAGTCCAACATACTGAACAGAAATCAAATTATACAAGACCTAACGACCTCAAGTTTATCTGTTAAGAGTTAAACCCTCAAAACATTTGATCATGGTTCCAAAACTGTCCTACTTTGCTTTCTATTTTAAAGCCACAATACAAGTCAGTGTCAGTTGTTTTTATGAATTTGGATCCTGAGTAGTTGTACACCAATTAATGGATGTACAGTGGGCTGATTTTAGGATTGAAGAAATCTCAGCTTCATTGAAGTGAACCTGGTCTAGTGGATGATATATATCTCTCATTGAAACCAGAAAGAAATGCCTATGTCTTACTGTATGCCTCGAAGCTACTTGTTAATAAGTCTGTGGTGATTGATAGTAACTTTACCCTTTTATATGTAATGATTCACAAACTTCAGCAGCTAAATCCCATCCATTCCAATCCAAATTGCCACAGAATTTGGGCAATATTTTTGTTTTCACCATCCAGATGATAATCTAAAAGATGCATGTTGACCACCTGTTATCTGATACATTCACCTTCTCCTTTCTAGCAATACATTTCATTCAGAAAAAGTATCTATTTTCTTTTCTCCCTGTAGAAATTTACCTCAAAGTGAGTAACGGATAGCAGGTGGTATCACAAACTCCATCTGTCACAAACACTATTACAGGCAGCACCAGCTAAAAACAACAATCGCAAGTGAACAGGAACAAATGGAGATGGCATCTGAGGAACAGCATGCTGTAGCCTGTGCACACAACTCTGGGTGTTCCCTGCTGAATAGTGAAGGATTGGCATTGTTTTTAGAAATCAGATGATCAATAAGCATCAAGGCTTATGCAACGTTTTTTTGAGCCTGAGGTAACTTGCTTAGGAAGGTAGTTAGACAACTGGCAGCATGACACATCCAACTGTTTTGTGGTAATGAATGAGAGATTTTCACAATCACAAGGGCAGCACTGTCTCTTGAATTGACCCTATAAAATCACCATTAATATCAAGAATTATTTTTTCCAATGATCTAATATGAATAATGCCACAGTGAACAAAATCAGTCACTTGAATTATAGAGTAGCATACAACACCCTGTCTGTCCCATTTTATTGTCTACGCCCTTAGGAAAGGTGAACCCAGGCTCACAGCTCCTTTTTTTTTGTTGGACCTATCAGGCATCTTTACTGACTCTTCCACTCCACTTCATTTTCCAGGCACTGCAATCTTGCTGGTATCATATATGGGCACTGCAGAACAGATTGATTGTAATCACTTCATCTCACCTGTACATATAAGATTATCTGCCATCTAAGCTATAATTAGATAGAAAGAAAGTACAAGTCTGATCTATTTTGCTCTTTTAAAAAGAATGTTTTCAGACTTTGAATAGCAAAACATTCAAAAAAACGAGGCAATTTTGTTATTTCCTCGTGCATTGCTGATTTGATGTGGTTCACATGGAAGTGCAGATCACTGAACTGTGCCTGGTAGTGTGATGTACAATCAAACTCTATATCCTCACAAGTTCTTTCAACAACCAGGTTTCGATCTAGGTTCTTTTTCAAAACATAGAACTTAAGAGTTCATGGCGCCAGTTAGTAGGTGATTTTGGTTTGACCTTTTTGTGTGCAAAGGTGGTCTATTTAAAATACTAAAAGAAAGTTGGCTATCCTTCGAGGCTGTCAGTATGATCTCCACTATCCACAATGGGTCAGGTGAGCTTTGGGGCAAATTCAGAACACTCGGCAATCCATAATGGATTTGCATAGATTGCATTCTGCACTGACTTGCTTAAGCACGTTCTTTTCTTTGCTGCTTCAACATCTTTTAAGTTTATCTATGGAGGGGTGAGATATTGTATTATGATTTACTTTGCCAACTCACTCACCAGCATACTATGTTTGCTATACTATATTTCCATTCATTCATTCATAAAGCCGCTTCTTAGCACATTTTACTATAACAAGATAAACTAAATTAAAACATTCCTTCCAACCCAATTATAGCTTCTTTACATGTTTCAATTCTTATCAGTCTCATGATTCAAGTAGTGTTTAGGCCTGTCTCTGTATCAAAGGCTACCCCTGAATAAGTGTTAATAATGTAACCTACTCAGAACAATGCCATCCCCGCCATTGTGTCTCCATTACTCACCTGAAACTGTGGGAAGTTATAATATTAATCAGCCCTTTATAACCGTCTTTTGGGACCTGAATAGATTGCTGAACATCAAATGGTCTCTTCCACGAGCATGTACCTGTTAAATACATATTAAATAGGGTTGCTAACCTCTTTAAGAAACGTACTGTCAAAACAGCGCTTCCAAGAAACTGCACAAGTAAACGTGTAAGAACTGTCAAAACTAGCAATAGTAAATGAAATCTGACAACCCAGCTGTGGGAGATCAGTTTACTATCCTCTATACTTTTATTTAATACACATATAATTTCTCTCTTATTTAGATCATATAGGTTTAGTATTTTCGCTAATGCTACTAACTTTAAAGACAAAAGGACTAATCCTTAATTATGTAAGCTCAGAACCAGACAAACATTCTAATGCCATCAGGAGTAAGAGCCAGCATTTAGCAAGTGCTTAAACAATCTCCTGCCTCCCCAGGACAGATGTCGCACAAACGTTTGTGTACAACAGATACAACTATTTTAATGAATGTAAGAACTGTATATAAAGAGGCTACTGCAAAAACTTTGGATTCCATCGCTGCATCGACCTGTGCTACTGCTGATACTCAATAAAGAGGCTATTTTCACCACGCACCCATTTCGGTCATTATTAAACACTATTCCTTGGAGGATCTTTACTTCCATACCAGAACTAATGAAAAGCCGATTTATTTTCCAATACAAAGCTGCACCAAGTCCTGAGATGGTTGTTCTATGCTGACTATTCTACAAAAGCCTTCAATAGCTCAGAACATCTTAACCAGCAAATGAACAGACTCTCTCATGTCTGACCATCAGAATCACGGCTCAAAACTTTGCCAATGCTAACTGAAAGTGGCATGTCAAATGTGATGCTGGATGTGTTGGTAACTTCACACATTTAGGCTCCAATCCACAGCAAAAAGAATTTAACACATGTTGCTGAAAACACTGCATGCATTGCAAATGTTGAAACTTTGGTGGAATGTCAGTGATTGCTGACATTGACAATAGCAGGCAACTTCGAAAGCACGCTCTTGGGGAAAACACAGTTCCAAGCGCTGACTCGCTCATGTGACATTATGTGCAAATACATTACTGCATTGCTTATAGAATAACAACAACCTAAATTACACTAGACAGCAAGTCTACCAAACCTGTACCCTCAGTGCATTCCTCCACAGGAATGAGACCTGGACAACATATGTTAGGCAGGAGAAAAACCCTGAATGTTTTCTATCTTAGTTGACACACATGTAGAATTCCAGGATGAGGTACTAGTTTACTCACCTATTGTTCAGCAAACAGCAATTGCACTGGTTTGCCACATTCATCAGATGGATATTGACAGCAAGTTAGAGACTTTCTGTAACATGAATTAGAATATGGATCATAACCTGCTAGACATTCATACCTCTACTACAAGGCGATCTGCAAATGAGATTTGAAGACAGATGTTGACATAGCCCACCGGGTGACTGTAGCACACAGCTGTGACCACTGAGGCTGACTGTTTGAAGAGACATTGGAAGAGATGAGAAGATCAGTTAGCCCAGGGATAACATGAAAATCCCACAACTTTTAGTTTATTGTCCTCCTTTGCAATTGATCTGACATGACAGACAGATTTGAGTATCACTGGATGATAACAAGGCATAAACTATCATTTCATGAATTGAAAGGTTGTCAGATGACATCACTTTGTGTTAGTATCTTGCCATTTTACTGGACAGCGTATATTTACAAAAAAACCTCGAAGTGAAAGTATGCAGTTCAACCGTTGAAGTCTTAAGGTCAGATTCCTTTTTTTTAACGCAGCACCATTTAATTGCCATTGTTCAACAGCTATACAACTGTGTGAAGCCTCCCATTAATGGCTTGTGCTTCCAATTAGACCTGTTGGACTATAACCTGGCGTTGCGTGATTTTTAACTTTGTACACCCCAGTCCAACACCGGCATCTCCAAATCACTATTGGCTTGGTGAGTTTATACTGAGTGGATGCTGCATCTGTTGCAATGCCTGTTGTATTCATGTGGTATTTATTTTTTGCCTGACACAAATAAAGAAATAAAAACAGCAATGCAAGCCTCTGCCTGTTTTCCTCAGTGACAAAGCACCCCTTTCAGGATCATTTCCTCTAAATTTTTTATGATCATCTTACATCAGTATTTATATAGCTAAGAATGTACCTTTCCACAATCTCTCAGTTAAAATCACAGAAAACTACAGTTCGGTAGATTTTTCATAGGTTTTATGAATAGGCATCTTTGTCTCTTGCCTCAGCCACAAATTAAACACCTTCCTAGCAAAGTCCATAAGCAAAACTATGAACTTCTTTGTTTCTCTGTGGTGTATCTGATGCCATAATAACAGGATGGAGTTAGAACAATTGCAGTAAGGGTGAATGTTTCATGTAATTAACTCCGGTGATTACTGAGCACATAGACAGACTCTCTCAAATTCTAAGATAGCATCAATTGAAAAGCCAAAGATGCTTTATGCTCCAATACATGCATCGTTAACCCAATTCAGAAGATAACATTTAACTCTTTGTACGTGAAGCTCTGTGCACATGATCAGGGCTCCAGAAGTGAGTTCCACAGGCAGAAGTAGTCTGTGAAAATTTGTTGACTGGAGTTAGTGTTACTTGCCGTGGTAATCCACAAAATTAATATTTGTAATTTGTAAACCACAAGTTGTGCCCAGTGTGAAATCTTCTGGAACCGATTTTTCATTTTAATATAGACAATGGCGGGCTGCAAAAGATGGCCACCGAGGGTCACCTGATTGACTGTGTACTCAAAAGCGGCCACATTATCTCAAAAAGACATTGCGATCTCTCAAAACTGTCCAAACATGCATTACCTAATTTGAATGGTTCATTGTAAAATTAAGAAGTTGATTGTCTCAAACATTCAAGGTGAATGTTTGGAAACAGTAATCCAAGTTGTGGTTAATGTGATTAAGTCCAACATCAGAGCTGTGAGAAGCCACAGTGTAAGGCAGATATATTGGTCTCACTATTTAAACCTTCAAGTGCTGTCTGCACAAACAACTCAACAACTACAGGGACATTAGCAGAAGGGGCAGTGACACATATCCATTAAGAGTTGAAGACCGTAAGATCCCCAAGATTTTTGAACTCACCAATTTAGCAAACAAATCTCCTAGGTCTTCAAAAAACTAACTTTGGCATCTGCAGAAAGTTGACATGTTTTGGGAGAATTTAGATCAGAGTGGTGCTGGAAAAGCACAGCAGGTCAGGCAGCATCCGAGGAGCAGGAAAATCGACGTTTCGGGCAAAAGCCCCTGATGAAGGGCTTTTACCCGAAACGTCGATTTTCCTGCTCTTCGGATGCTGCCTGATCTGCTGTGCTTTTCCAGCACCACTCTGATCTAAACTCTGGTTTCCAGCATCTACAGCCCTCACTTTTGCCTTGTTTTGGAAGAAGCCTACAATGACTCTAGTGTCAGACTTTTGCTATTAAGTTCACCAACTCCATCTCCAGAAAGTATTTTCTTCAATAGGCCTGCATCATGCAGGTGAATAGTGTGAATTGTGAATTAATCCTTTTATAAAAGTGCTCTATTCTTAACTGCTTTCTGTGATAGTGTATTGGGTGAAGAAGTGATATAGCATAGTTTTTTTTTAATCTTCTTAATGTAAATCCTTAAAAAGTGATAGGGTTAGTTGTTTAACAGATTATCCACAGACACACAGTTAAGAAACATAGATCTCTTGTTTTTCAAACACAACTGATTTCAAAGTTCTCTCTCTGATCCTTATCTATGACAGAACTTGCCTGTTGTCTGCACCCATTGGAGTAAACAAATTAAAAGAATAGATCAGAAGGGGAGGGAAACATTCAATAGCGAAAATTGTTTTCTTCAGAAAAGAACTACATTAGCACCAGAGATTAGAATGTCAAAATGGAACATGAAATCATTCATAAACAGGAGGAGTAAACTTGGCATCGGTTAACAATCTTATTGAACACTTGCTTGCTGCTCTCAGCTGTATTTAGTATAAAGCAAAAGGTAAAAGTGGCTAACTACTTTCCTCACACCCAGAACAGGGATAAGCAGAACCTAAAGCTGCACCAAGATTCCTCAACAAAAATTGATCTGAAACATCACAAGCTTCTCTTTCTGTTTCAACCAAAAGTAGAGAAAAGAAAAATGAAGCAGAAATGGGGAAAAAGGGAAAGTGAAATGCAGGAAAGAAAAGAATTCCAAGAAAAGGAGAACTTTGAAGATGGAATTGTTTGCAAAGGAATGTAAGCCCAAAAATAAAGTGAAATGAGATCGAATTAACTCAAGGAAACTCTTCTATGTGTAGTGAGGCAAGCTTTGATTTACTAAACTACTCCCAGTGAATACAGGAATTTGATAAAGATAAAATTGAGGCTTACTTCATATCTTATGACAAGTTTGCAAGTGGGCCTGCAGAATTTTGGACTGTCCTGATGCAAGGGTAGTAAACAGGAAAAGCCTATGATGTTTATTCTCTGTGTATAGAGACGACTTCAAACTATGAGAAAACAGAAACTGTATCTTGAGTGCTTCAATGCCTGAACCCCAACTATTAAACCCATGGCTTGTGGAAGCAATTAAAAGTTTGAGAACTTTACTGGCGGTCAAAACAAACTTGATGTTTCTTCGGTAGCCATGATATGGCGATGCTGGTGTTGTCTACCCCAGTCCAAAATTAAAAATCACACAACACCAGGTTATAGTCCAACAGGTTTAATTGGAAGCACTAGCTTTCGGAGCGCTAGCTTTCATCACAACCACATGATGAAGGAACAGCGCTCCAAAAGCTAGTGCTTCCAATTAAACCTGTTGGACTATAACCTGGTGTTGTATGATTTTTAACTTCTGCAGCCTCTGAATTTTAAACCACTCTAAGTCATGAATTTCTATTAACCCCAAAGCTGACCAAAGATGACGTGTTCATATTAAAGTACTACAAACCAGTGGTAATGAATACCCACCAAAAGCATTCAGGTGCAAAATTAATGATGTGCAATAGGCCATTCCCATCATATTAATTGGTTTTTATAGCTTTGGACAGTACTGGTAAGGGGTCAGGAGTTTATTAACATTTTTTAGTTTTGTATGACAGATAATGTCCAGAAGGTGTGGCAACATTTGTAAAAAGAGAGACAGAGATAGAATAAAGTTTCAATGGATGACTCTTCTTCAGGTATTTCCCCTAGAACATAGATCTGACTTATATCTGTGAACATAAAGGGTAAACCAGAAATCTGAGATCAGTAATCCAAGTATGAACACACAGTAATCCAAGTATGGACGTACAGAAATCCAAAAAAATGGACACACACACATCCTGTAGCTTATATGCCTTGTCTAGTTTTGAAGGGATCATGCTATTTTTGGCCAGCATGTGTCATTTATCTCTGTTTTGTGAACCGAAAGTTATTGAAAAATGGCATAGCATGATCTTTGACCTTGATTTTTCCTGAGATCTAAAAGTAAACAAGACATAGAGTCATAGAGATGTACAGCACAGAAACAGAACCTTCGGTCCAACCCGTCCATGCCAACCAGATATCTCAACCCAATCTAGTCCCACCTGCTAGCACCTGGCCCATATCCCTCTAAACCCTTTCTATGCATATACCATCCAAATGCCTTTTTAAATGTTGCAATTTTACTAGACTCCACCACTTCCTCTGGCAGCTCATTCCATACACATACCACTCGCTTTCATGAAAAAGTTGCCTGTTAGGTCCTTTTGTATAGCTCTCACCCTAAACCTATTCCCTCTAGTTCTGGACTCTCCCAACCCAGGGAAAAGACTTTATCTACTTATCCTATACATGCCCCTCATGATTTTACAAACCTCTATAAGGTCACCCTTCAGCCTCCAACACTCAAGGGAAAACAGCCCTAGCCTGTTCAGCCTCTCTCTATAGCTCATATCCTCCAACCCAGACCTCTGACCAGAATTGCATGCAATATTCCAACAGTGGCCTAACCAATCTCCTGTACAGCCGCAACATGACCTCCCAACTCCTGTACTCAATACTCTGACCAATAAAGGAAAGCATACCAAATACCTTCTTCACTATCCTATCTACCTGCGACTCGACCAGCAAGGAGCTATGAAACTGCAGTCCAAGGTCTTTTTGTTCAGCAACACTCCCTAGGATCTTACTAATAAGTGTGTAAGTCCAGCTAAGATTTACTTTCCCAAAATGCAGCACCTCGCATTTATCTGAATTAAACTCCATCTGCCACTTCTCAGCCCATTGGCCCATCTGGTCAAGATCCTGTTTTAATCTGAGGTAAGATTCTTCACTGTCCATGACACCTCCAATTTTGGTGTCATCCGCAAATTTACTAATTATACTTATGCTCACTTATGATGAAAAGAAGTGGACCCAGCACCGATTCTTGTGGCACTCAACTGATCACAGGCCTCCAGTCTGGAAAACAACCCTCCACCACCACCCTCTGTCTTCTACCTTTGAGCCAGTTCTGAATCCAAATGGCTAGTTCTCCCTGTATTCCATGAGATCTCACCTTGCTAACCAGTCTCCCATGGGGAACTTTGTCGAATGCCTTACTGAAGTCCATATAGATCACATCTACTGCTCTGCCCTCATCAATCATCTGTTATGTCCCATGCACAAAGCCATGTTGACTATCCCTAATCAATCTTTGCCTTTCCAAATACATGTACATCCTGTCCCTCAGGATTCCCTTCAACAACTTGCCCACCACCGACATCAGCTCACTGATCTATAGTTCCCTGGCTTGTCCTTACCACCTTTCTTAAAGAGTGGCACCATGTTAGCCAACCTCCAGTCTTCCGGCACCTCACCTGTGACTATCGATGATACAAATATTTCAGTAAGAGACCCAGCAATCACTTCCCTAACTTCCCATAGAGTTTTAGGGGACACCTGATCAGGTCCTGGGGATTTATCCACCTTTGTGTTTCAAGACATCCAGCACTTCCTCTCTGTAATATGAACATTTTTCAAGATGTCATCATCTATTTCCCTACATTCTATACCTTCTATGTTCCTTAGTGTATTTGTAAAATCCCTTTGGATTCTCCTTAACTGTATTTATCAAAGCTATCTCATGTCCCCTTTTTGCCCTCCTGATTTCCCTCTTAAGTATACTCCTACTTCCTTTAAATTCTTCTAAGGATTCACTCGATCTATCCTGTCTATACCTGGCATATGCTTCCTTCTTTTTCCGAAACATTTCATCTCACTTCCATCAAAATTCAGGAATTAAGATTTTTTTTTCTCTGTCCCACACTCAATGGGATAGTGGACTGTGTAAAACACTTTTTCATCCTGTTCTGGTACATTTGAGTATTTTGTTAGGCAAGCAGATGAGCCCAGACTATTTCACTCAGATGTACTTCCTGCTGCATGAAAACAACATCAATGGGTGATTTGAAAATTAAGTTTTTAAAAAGAATTATCCTTTCTATAGCATTCACATTGTGGAATCCACTTGCTTTTCCTGCTGTGACCAAGTAAATGAACCTAGAATGGGCCTGGAAATTAAAATCTTCTAGGACACAGTGTGGACTGCAGATGCTGGAGATCAGCATCCAGAGTGTGGTGCTGGAAAAGCACAGCAGGTTGGGCAGCATCCGAGGAGCAGGAGAATTGATGTTTTGGGCAAAAGCCCTTTGTCAGGAATGAAGAATTAAAATCTTATGTTTTATAAGGCTGAACTGGCACCATAATCCATTATTTACCATTTGTAGAATCATAGAATTTTACTCTACAGAGCCAGGTCATTGAGCCAATCATGTCTCTGCTGATTACCCAGCCAGTGCCATTGTCCAACCCTCTCTGCGTCGCCCTCTAAATTAATCATATTCAAATGTATATCCAGCTCTCTTCTGAAAATCCCTATGGAAGATACCTCCACCACTCCCCTGAAGCAGTGCTTTACAAATCCTTACAACCCTCTATCACTTCTAACTCTCTTGCTGACAGTCTTGAACTGTGACCCCTTATTACTGTCATACCAACGAGTGGAAACAGAATATGCTTCTTTGTCCTGTCAAAATTTTGAACACCTCAATAAGGTCACCTCTCCATCTTCTCTGTTCCAAAGAGAATAAGCCCAATTTCTCTAATATTTCCTTGTATTTAAAGTCCCTCATTCCTGCTATCATTCAAGTCTCTCTCCTTTGAACTCTGACTCTCTCTAGGGCTTTAACATCCTTCCTTAAATAAGGTGCCCAGAACTGAATGTAATACTCCCAACATGGTTTCACCAATGATTTATGGAGCTGTTGCATTGCTTCCTTTCTTTTCTACACTATGTCTCTAATTTATAAACTCAAGGATCCTAAAAGCCTTCTTAACAACTGTTTCAACTTCCCTGGTCACCTTCAGAGAATTATGCACATGAACCCTGAGTTCTCTCTGCTCCTGTACTCCTCTCAAATCTATACCATTAAGACTGCACTGTCATGCGATGTTTGCTTAATTTAATTTTTCAAATTATTCCCCTGAAGTACAGCACTGCACACATAATGACCTGAGTTTTCCATCTTGCTTAGGTCTCACCACTGGGACTGAATTCAAATGCTGGTTAACGGCAGGATTGCCAGCTAAGAGATTGCTGGCACAATTAGACAAGAAGTCTGATAAAGCCCATCTCAACAGAGTACAAATTATAATAATATCACAATTTGATAACAAGCTCTCTGCTATTCCTTTTTAAAAAAAAGGACGATTTCCTTGATAAATAAAATCATATGAAAAAATTTGCATTTTACAACCTCACCACTTGATTTATGCTGAGTACAATTCCATTCATTTCTTTGGCACAAATTTTAATATAGATCAGTTTCTGTGACCTCAAATGACCTCACGCCAACTGTATCCTACTGTCTATCAGAATATCTGCCCACACGGAGCTAAAAGCACACAAACAGTGAGGTCAGTCAAATGATTGACAGCAAATCGAGTCAGCTTGAGGTACTGAAAGCTAACAATATATTACTGTGTGGAGCAAATCAGCAGATGCTATTGTTGATGTTGTAAATGGTAAATTCACACATTAGAACCTGTTACAAGGCAACAAGAAAGAATTGCTCAGTCAATCATGTCGACTTCACTCCGAGACATTGGGCTCCTTTCTGTCATAGACTCCGTTCAACACATTTAATCTTCTGTGAAGAAATCATAAAATATTTCTTATTTGAAAAGATAAATCCAGAGAGGAGCACAATCTTAAATACTGCATTTTGTGTGCATCTTTGGCATGGATGTTCAATAATAAAATAATTTTTAAAAAGGGATACGGTTCATGAAAGGAATGTAAAAGATTTGAAAGTCAGTAGGTATATGCAGGGTAGAAAGAAAAAAAAATGCTCTTGGAAGCTGTCAAGAATGTAATTAGATTTTAAAGAAGGTTAGATTGTCAAAGATGACCAATGCCATGAATCAGACTGATTGAGTCGTCCCAATGGATTTGAACGCTGCCAGTCGGGAAGAAAATTGGAAAGCTGCCATGATTATTTTCATGGTCCAGGATACCTATATATCACTGAAGCTAAAATAGGATACATGATTTTTAAACAGAAAAACACAAGAATTGGTTTACAGGTCAGGTTGAGAGCATCCCTGCCTTGTCTATTTACACTGGCCTACAGCCAGCTCTGAAAGGCTCACTTGTATTTCTGTTTTGCCTTGCTGTTCGGCATTGCCACAAATCTCGGAAGCTGGTCGTGATTGTCAGCTGCCACCAAGGTGGCCATTTTGCTGCAAGGCACTGTGTTATATTAATCTCACAACTGGCCATGTACCAGCTGTGTACACACCAAACATATTGCATGTGTTTCAAGAAAGTGGCCAAGTCTTTATGTCTAAGGGGAGTAATCCTCAGTTAATTCAAGGCAAACAATGTTCAGGTAAAGAGTGATAACATAGGAAGTCAAGGGCAGACTTCTATATCTGCCTACTGTCTTGGGCACAGCCCTCAAGTTTTGGACTCCTCTTACCTGAGGAAAAGACCTGAGGGGCATGGATAGAGTGAACACTCAAGGCCTTTTCCCCAAGGTAGGGGAGTCCAGAACTAGAGGGCATAGATTTAAGGTGAGAGGGGAAAGATTTAAAAGGGATCTAAGGTAAATGTTTTCATGCAGAGTGGTGTGTTTATGGAATAAGCTGCCAGAGGAAGTGATGGAAGCTGGTACAATTACAACATTTAAAGGGCACCTGGATGGGTATATGAATAGGAAGGGTTTAGACTGATATGGGCTAAATGTTGGCAAATGGGACTAGATTAGGTTAGGATAACTGGTCAGCAAGCATAAAATGGATTGTAGGATCTCTTTCCATGCTGTACATCTCTGACTCAACTTGGGGCCATCAGAATCAGGGGCTCCAAACCCCCAAGGTCAGTGGCCCGCAGTCAACCTTGTGGGGAATTGTGGAAGCACATTCAAGAAGCTGTACGAATATCAGTCTGTGGTCTGGTCACTCATCACTAGGGGCTCTCCAGCTCGTTTGTTCAAAAGCATGCACCATGGTCAGTTCGAGGGATCTGACCATCGAGTATCAAGGAGCAAGATTATCAGGGGCCACTGCTGTAGGAGAGAAGCTGGGAAACTCCATTGTGGGGATTGGAAGCAAAATGCTGGGATGCAGAAAGGGTTAGATGGCTCAGTGGTTAGCACTGTTGGCTCTCAGTCCCGGATTTGATTCCAGCCTCAGGTGGCTGTCTGACTGCGTGGAGTTTTCACATTCTCCCCATTCCCCAACTGCTCTGGTTTCCTCCCACAATCCAAAGATGTGCAGGTTGGGTAAATTGGCCATGTTAAATTGTTCATAGTGTTCAGGGATGTGTAGGTTAGGCACATCAGTTAAGGGTAAATATAGGATAATAAGGTAGGGGAATGGGTCTGGGTGAGTTACTATTCAGGGGGTCGGTGTGGACTTGTTGGACCGAAAGGATTGTTTCCACACTAAGGGATTCTATGATTCCATACAATGCTGAAGGGGTTGATAACTCAATATGTAAGAGGGAGAGATAATAGAGCATTGAAGGGAAAGAAGTAATCATCAGATTAGCAGCACCCTAACTTCAGTCGGGTGACAGCAGATGACTGGATCTGACATGTTTCCTTGCCATGCCTGGAGCACAGACCAAAAGTGAGCAGAAGTTTTAGATGGATGGGTTGGGTGCAAATCTGTGGAAGTTCAAAGCCTAGGGTTGACTGGGAGGGCTACCAAGAAGGAAGTGTTTACATTCAGCCCTTCACCAATTGTAAGAAGCTGAACTTGAAACTCACTGCTTGAGTTACTTTGTGCTGTAAATACACATGTATAATGAAGGTGAACTTGTGTGTGACCACACCCAGAGTGAGCAAGATAACTCTTTTCTACATTAAGGGAAAGGACTTTGGTTTCGAGCAACGCGAGGATCTTTAATGGATAATACAATTACATAGATGCCCATTATATTGCCCCTAGCAAACCTATGCCATTTTCCAATAGCCTGCACATGATGTGGGAGGAGCTCACTTCACAACTTGGCCCATTAAACATTGTCTAGTGCTCAGAATTAGTTTAAGGGTGCAGCTGGACAGGCACTTGCACACACAGCTGCTACAGGAGAAGTAAACATTTATTTACTATTGTGATAAATTATTTACATTGATGTATCTCAACACATGATAACAATAAATCAGTCAGAAGGCATTAATTGTTCTTTCTATGTTAATAACACATCCACACTATCAGGGTAATGGGAGAGTAGCACGACATCGAACAGTATCTCTTACTGTATTTATGGAACATGGTGGTTTCGACATCTCCACTGGACTGATTCAAGACATTGCCTGCAAGGGCCAAAACTCTCTCCTTGTGTGGGGTGTGGAGCTGAATATAAGGAAGGCCACCATCTGTCCTGGCACTTTTGGTCCGAATGAGGTCCATTTCCTGCTGTATTGAGAAAGGGGGAGGGATTTAGTGAGATGTAAGTGAGTGACACAGCTGTTGGTGTTACTGTGAGTAGGGGAAAGGCAGTGAGGTGCTGAGAGTCCATTAGAAGGCAAGACAGAGGGCATGCAAGGTTAGTAGGTTGGGGAGATTGCAGTGGGAGATGGTGAGTGAAGGAAGATATTGTACGCAGTATTGAGGATGGTATGAAATGTGTTTTGTTGGGAGCTGTGAGTAGTAATAGAGAGACAGTGAGTGCGGGATAGTAGAGAGAATGTGCTGGCACTTATCCTGGCAGAGTAGAGAAGGCCATTGACATTCTTTTGGTATTTCTGGGCATTTCTCTGGACCTGCTGGCCACCTTGCACCAGGCTGGCATGGTCAGGTGTCATGGCCTCTTTTGATGGTCCAAGAGAACAAGAACATCCCTCTTGTTCACAAAGGTGGGCACCAGCTTCTCCTTCTGCATCGTATCCTGGCTGAATGTCTGCAATCATGCTCTGAACTGCCAGGACACAATGCCCTTTTAACTATGGCACTGCCAACAGGAAGCCCAGGATAGCCCAGCAGTGGAGAATACTACTTCTGCCTATGGTTGAATAGGTGAATGCAGCTAGCACTGGCCTTGTGATGTGGCACCAAGATAATGAGGTTAGTCTGTGAAAACCCATTAGGCTTCACAGAGAGAAACCCTCCGTGAAATAAGATGCTGATAATTTCTGGAAAGATCGTTTCAATTAGCCTGATATTCTCTTCAAGCACACTGACGTCTTTTAGTAGGACTTACAAGACAAGTAAGATGATAAAACTGTTGCTATAACTTGCAGAGAATTTGATGCCTTATCATGCTTGCATCTTACTTCCTGATTAGATTAGATTAGCAACCCACCCAGACCCATTCCTCTCCACCTAACATTAGTTAATTGGAGACCCTCCCTAATTGGCAATTTAGCATGGCCAATTCACCTAACCTGCACATCTTTGGACTGTGGCAGGAAACCGGAGCACCCGGAGGAAACCCACACAGACGCGAGGAGAATGTGCAAACTCCACACAGACAGTTGCCTGAGGCAGGAATTGAACCTGGGTCTCTGGCGCTGTGAGGCAGCAGTGCTAACCACTGTGCCACCCAGTATTACTGATGTCAGTAATATTTCTCCAACAGTCTAATAAGAAGGACTAGGAGTAGGATTTTTTGGATGTTAATTCCCTGCCCTGTAGCCCCACTGACATTGTCTGCCCTGTATCCATTTCATGTTCCAGGGGGAATTAATTGGGTGGAACATTGATCTGCCAGTCTGTAGTCCAAACAGTTCAAGAGACAGCAATGGCCAGGACTAGGAGTACTACAGATTCAAAAATCTCAGAGTCCAAAATCGGCTAAGAATGAATTATCAAAGCCAGGATCCTGGGAGGAGGCAAGAAAGGGATGAAAAAAATCATAGAAACTCCAGGGTATGAAGGAGCATTTGTAGCAGATGAGCCTTGATGGGTGGGTAGAATGGCCTGATGTGGAAGGGAAGCAGTTGTGGGAGGATTCCCTTCCAACGTGAGACCCAACTGATTCCTCCCCGCTTTTATTAAAGGGAAGCCAACAACCCGAAAGTCTGCACATCTGCGGACTTTCCGTAAATAATTGCCTTCTCATGTTCCAAGTCAAATTTCCTTTCTGCCTTTTATTGAAGAAAGTTTATTCAATGTCATTGCTATCCCTTGGCAGAGTACATCGGTATTGGCCTACAAAAACTGAGACCACTGGAAAATCTCAGCAGCAACAGCAGCATCTGTGGAGAGAAATCAGAGTTAACCTTTTGGGTGGAGTGACCCTTCCTCTGAACTTGACCTGAAACGTTAACACTGATTTCTCTCCACTGATGCCACCAGACCTGCTGAGCTTTCCCAGTAATTTCTATTTTTGTTTCTGATTTACAGGATCTGTAGTTCTTTCGATTTTTATTCAGTATTGGCTTACTGTAATTTTCAATGGAACCTGAAGGCTGAATATTTCAGGCATCTTAGCTCAATCTAGTAATTATAAATGTAAATATCAATCCAAGAATCCCCAAACTGAATGTCATCAACCTTTTTAAAAAGAATCTGTCAAACTCTGATATGCTCTTCAATGAGGTTAATGTGTTTATCAACATTTGAATAAAGACAAATCCCGCAGATGCTGGAAATCTGAAACTAACACAGGGAAACCTGGAGAAACTCTGCAGATCTGGTAGCATCTATATCGGGAGAAATCAAGTTAATAGACTCTTTTAGTCACCACGCTACCAGAAGGATTTGGATGCTTTGGAGAAGCTATAGAAAAGATTTACCAGGATATTGCCCGGTATGGGGGATTTTAGTCGTGACGAAAGGTTGGATAGACTGAGTTTGTTTTTATTGGAACGCAGGAGGTTGAGGGCTGAGCTGATAGGAGTTTCTAAATGGCAATAGATAGAGTGGAAAGTATGAGGCTTTTTCCCAGGATGGAGGTGCAGGGCTGAAGGGCCTGTTCCTGTGCTGTATTATTCTCTGTTCTCTTTGTTCAGAAGAAAAGTCATGCCAGACATGAAATGTTAACTGTTTTTCTCTCTCTCTCTGCTGAGGTTCTCCAGTGTCCTCTCTGTTTGATGCTGTTTTTCAAAATCGATCAAATTCTGACCCTGCCTTTGAGGCATTTAACACATCAGCATTCCTGTAGATTTCATCCTAAGAACCTTATTGAAGTTGAAAACCTTCATCATTATTGAACATGATCATATTGAATACCAGACAGAGCAGACTCAAGGGATCAGAGGATTTGTCTTATTCACATTTCCTGTGTTCTTATGAAAAATGCCTGTTATAAAATCATAGAAAATAATTTACTTATTTCCTTCAACTAAAAAGGAACAATGCCAAGGCCAAATCATTTTTTTCTCTTTATTAGGGACATAATCCTTGATATCATATCTATTTCATTCTTCCACTGGGTATGTTGTTCGACTCCAAGGATATCATACACCAACAATTTACTCTTGTATTTTGTCATTTTCCAGAATAGCCACTTGGATTTTCATTTCTAGTTATTTTTTCCCATTTGTTCCGAATCTCATCTGCTTTTATAAGAATCCATTTACAAAAATACATATTACAAACATTTCACATCCTCACTCATCAACCATTGTTGCATCTGTTCCTTTTTATAGGAGCATAGATAGTTCTGCAAGTTAATGTCCACCCTTCAATATAATTAAGAAACAGTTATGAAATGGATCAATGTAGGAGGTCGGTAAATGTTGCTCCTCTGATTTTCTCTTTGCAAGATACCATAAACAATATACAATACAATCCACGATCTGAAGGATTTAGACTACATATTTGAGAGCTGGCTTGGTAATTGATGATAAAAATCACGCAACACCAGGTTATAGTCCAACAGGTTTAATTGGAAGCACTAGCTTTTGGGGCGCTGCTCCTTCATCAGGTGGTTATGGCACAACCACTCCAAAAGCTAGTGCTGTTCGGCGAGCTGGAAATTTGTGTTGCAGACGTTTCGTCCCCTGTCTAGGTGACATCCTCAGTGCTTGGGAGCCTCCTGTGAAGCGCTTCTGTGATGTTTCCTCTGGCATTTGTAGTGGTTTGTCTCTGCCGCTTCCGGTTGTCAGTTCCAGCTGTCTGCTGCAGTGGCCGGTATATTGGGTCCAGGTCGATGTGCTTATTGATTGAACCTGTGGATGAGTGCCATGCCTCTAGGAATTCCCTGGCTGTTCTCTGTTTGGCTTGTCCTATAATAGTAGTGTTGTCCCAGTCGAACTCATGTTGCTTGTCATCTGTGTGTGTGGGGCTACTAAGGATAGCTGGTCGTGTCGTTTCGTGGCTAGTTGGTGCTCATGGATGCGGATCATTAGCTGTCTTCCTGTTTGTCCTATGTAGTGTTTTGTGCAGTCCTTGCATGGGATTTTGTTCACTACTCCATGTGTACAAAATGGGGTATAAAAATAGTGTACAAAATCCCATGCAAGGACTGCACAAAACACTACATAGAACAAACAGGAAGACAGCTAACGATCCGCATCCATGAACACCAACTAGCCACGAAACGACACGACCAGCTATCCTTAGTAGCCACACACGCAGATGATAAGCAACATGAGTTTGACTGGGACAACACTACTATTATAGGACAAGCCAAACAGAGAACAGCCAGGGAATTCCTAGAGGCATGGCACTCATCCACAGGTTCAATCAATAAGCACATCGACCTGGACCCAATATACCGGCCACTGCAGCAGACAGCTGGAACTGACAACCGGAAGCGGCAGAGACAAACCACGATAAATGCCGGAGGAAACATCACAGAAGCGCTTCACAGGAGGCTCCCAAGCACTGAGGATGTCACCTAGACAGGGGACGAAACGTCTGCAACACAAATTCCCAGCTCGGTGAACAGAACCACAACAACGAGCACCCGAGCTACAAATCTTCTCCCAAACTTTGAACTATAACCTGGTGTTGTGTGATTTTTAACTTTGCGCGCCCCAATCCAACACCGACATCTCCAAACCATTGGTAATCAATGTTTATTATGGAGTTAACTGTAGTTTCTGGCCCTAAATATTCGTGGCCAATTGAATTCTTATCTATCACCCATATACAGAAACATCATGATATTCAATGCATCGTTGTGCAGCAAAATGTGGTTCCCACGAAGCTATTAGCAGAGTAGTTTAAATTGGACAGCAACTTTGTATATCCTCATTTGAACTACTCTTTGTCTGAAGGCACAGTCCCCATCATTGCTAAGTAGCAGTGAGTATCATTAACCTCATCATAATATGACAGCTAATTACACCCCAGTGTTAACACACAACAGTTAATATTTGTTCCTTACAACTCATATTACATGAGCCATACCTAGCATAAATTCTCACATTGTACACTTTATTTGCTCATAAGGCAGGTTTTACTACGTTTAACACACCAGATAAAGGAACATGGTTGTCATATTGACTGGTATGCCTCTAGGCACAACAATATTACTAATGGGTCTTAAAAGAAAGTCACATCCATATAGCATGTTGAATTTCCAGAATAATTACCTTAAATAAATTTCCTTGAAAAAGTCTTTCAATTTGTGCATTTAAATTGCCAATATTTCTTCCCCCTCCTCGTGCTTGAGGAAAGCTAGATAAGGTGGGTTACCAGGGAAACATTCTTGTTAGTTATCTTGATGGCCAGTAGCTATTATCAAGAGACAAAGAGGCTTTCACTATTAAAGATAATAAAGAGAAAGATTGCACCCAAATTACTTTGGGATCAGGCAGATTCCTAAAGGAGATGACTAGAAACAAAACTATATTGTGTCTCCGCTGCACTCTGAAAGCCATAAGCACCAGTTTTAAACAAGGAATTTTTAAATTAATTTGAACTACAACCCAGAGGGGATCTTAAAAATCTTAGTGCTATTACAAAAACTGAATTGGAATGGAGCAGCCAAAGTGAATGAGGTTAGAGATTTGTGAGTGCCTGCAAAAGGGATACAGGGTGAATATTCTGCCTTGGGTTTCATCTGGCATGATAGTCAACCAACTAAAATTGGAAAGGATTGCGAGTATCACAGTAGTTGAAGTTAATGGCTGTCATCACACTTAATCTGAAATGGGTTTTGTTTTTAAATTTAGTTGGCTTGGCAAAGATGGTGGCTATGTGAAACATTGTGCTTGACCCTTGCAGGCATGTTAACTTCATGTCTGAACATTGTGATATACAATTGGAAAAGATCTAAAATTTACACAAGTGTTAGAGACAGAAATAACAACTCCATCACAAAATAATCCACTTATCAGTCCTGGGTGAATATTTGGTAGAATTAAAGAAGGCTTAAAAGTGAATGTCATTTCTGGGTGGAAACCTCCCACCTACCATATTTGGTAAGGACTTCAAAATAGAATCTTCTACCCATGCTTAGAGCTGGCATAAGTACTTTGCCTGTGCAAGTAATAAGTGCAACAACAGCTTGAAGTCTCTGCTCATAGGATGCATTCAGGGAAATGAAATGAGTCCAGTTTCCACAAGGGGCAGATAAGTAACGTTTCCACATAAGGAATTGTCTTCCCAATCATTCCCGTTATTACCACCCAGTTCAAATGTCAGGCTTGAGATACTTTACTTTAAAACTCCCATCCCCTAGCCTTGTATTCTCTACACATTATCCCTGTACCCCCACCAATGCCAATATTGTGTTATCTAAGGTAGTAACTAGCCCTTATCCCTAACCATCACTACTAAGGAAAGTCTTAGCTGCTGATGAGGAAAGTGAGGTCGAGAATGTGGTGCAGGGAAAGCACAGGTGGTCAGGCAGCAACCAAGGAGCAGGCATTTTGGGCATAAGCCTTTCATCAGGAATTGATGAGGAAAATAAATCAAGTCCTAAACATTTGGTGAATCTTTAACAATCTATATATCGAATAATGCTCAATTTGAGACTGTGATCTTTGAGAAGATTTGTAGCTCATGTTGAGGTTCAGATTGTACCTTAGCTCGCTGAACTGGTAAGTTTGTTCTCCGACGTTTCACACCATGCTCAGTAACAGTGAGTGTCTGGTGAAGCACTGGCGTTCTGTCCCACTCTCTATTTGTGTGTCTTGGTCTGTTAAGGTGGATGATCTCATTTCTGGTTCTTTTTCTCAGAGGTTGGTAAACGGGGTCCAAATCGATATGTTTATTGATGGAGTTCCTGTTTGAATGCCAGGCCTTGAGGAGTTCCTGTCCATGTCTCTGTTTAGCCTGTCCTTGGATGGATATGTTGTCCCAGTTGAAGTGGTGTCCTCCTTTGTCTGTGTGTAAGGATTGTAGTAATAGCTGGTCATGTCTTTTGGTGGCTAGTTGATGATGGCATATGCCCCCTGGGAGATAATTTGCTAGAATTTTTCATTAATGGTGAACTGCAACTGGAGCACCTCACACCACCTATGTAAATAGGACTGACTTTGGTACTTAACTACATGACAGCAAGCTATTTTGTGGATTGGCTTTAGGTTAGCTGACATCAAACCAACTTGCAATTCGTCCTAGCCCAAAGGAGATGTCTGCATAACGAAAGAACAAGTATCAAACAGACCTCAAAATTCAGCAATCTGGATACTCAGCTACCTGTAATGTGTATTTTTAAAAAAGACACAAAAAAGGAATAAAAGCACTTCTTTGATTTCCCAGCATTCAAGCTATATATTTCTTAGAAAATTTCAAATGATTAACTTTCAGTCATTTAAATGCAGTCATTTAAACTTAACAATGCTAAGTCCCAAGTCATCAATCTCTCAGGAAAACCTTGAACAATCATACAGAAACTCTCCTTCCCACTCTGAGAAACTCTAAATGTCTGAATTGCTGGGAGAGAAGAGATCAAGATCCATGAAGTCCACCTTAGGCCAGTCTGCTGGTCTCACCAACCAAACTTGACTAATCATGGTAATTGTCAAAATGTGTGGTGCTGGAAAAGCACAGCCTGTCAGGCAGTGTCCGAGGAGCAGGAGAGTCACCATTTCGAGCACAAGCTCTTCATTAGGAATGAGGGGGTGGCCCAAGGGGGCTGAGAGATAAATGGGAGGAAGGTGGAGCTAGGGAGAGGGTAGCTGGGAAGGCAATAGGTGTGGGGTGATGGTGATAGGTCAGAAAGGAGGGTGGAGCGGATAGGTGGGAAGGGAGATGGACTGGTAGGACAGTTCAAGTGGGCAGTGCTGAGTTGGAAGGTTGCCAACTCTGCTGTGTTTTTCCAGCACCGCACGTTTTGACTCTGATCTCCAGCATCTGCAGTCCTCACTTCTTCCTAAATCATGGTAACTGATCTCTATTCATGAGTCTCCTACAGACGCAGGTGTTTACGAAGGAAAAGCTTGAGAAAACAATTTTGGAAACCATGGTTCAAAAGTCATTTGTTCCTCCCAAATTTGTTATACCTGGTAGAATTAATTTGAGTAGCCTCAGGGTTAACAAATGATACAAGTTTCATATAGTAGGCACAGCATTTAAACAACTTAAACTGCTCATGAAATACACCAATGGTGTATATTAACCATTGCTTTGCAAGAATGTGAACAAGTTGAGATTACTGTCTTAAAATCTGTGAACGTGATCCCCAGCAACAGATAATACCTGTTCACAACATATAAAAGAATAAACATCTTTGTACATATTTAAAGAAGACTGTCATATGTATGCTTGAAGATGCAATGCATCTGTAACAGTTTCTTTTATTCACTTACGTGGGCTGGGCCAGCATTTATTGCCTGTCCCTTGTTGCCATTGAGAAAATGTTGGAATCCAAGGTAGACAAGCTAGAAGAACATAGCAAGCCAAGCAACATCAGGAGGTGGAGGAGTCAACATTTCAGGTGTAACCCTTCTTCAGAACTGGGCGGCTGGGGGTGGTGGTGGTAAGGGGAGCTGCAGATAAAGGCAGGGTGGTTTTTGGTGGGGAGAGGGGCAAAGTGGTAAAATAGTGCCAAGTGAACAGTCTGCTTGATCAATGGGAGGAATGACTTTGGTTGATATACCAGCCATGAGACCGAGGAACTGTTTGTTGATCTGATGGTTTCTGTGTTGGATACAGAATAGTGGAGGTCCTCCACGTGTTTGAGAAAGAGAGCCTTGAGCACGGGCAGGGATGAGGAAAGGGAATGGAGGGGCCTCTGCATTGCAGAGAGTGTAGAGTGGAGAATCTGGAGAGAGAAGTGTTTGTGGAGGTATTGCAAATATGGAGCATCAAAGATAGGTCCAAATTTGGAGGGTTTAAAATGTCCCTGGAGGCCTTGAGGGATGAGATGGTTGTGAAGACAACAGCTGAGGAACATCATGTGGCTGTAGTGGTGAATTTGTTTCATGGTGTGGTCAGGGAGCTGGAGGACTGAAGAGATCACGGTGCTGTGGCAGTGAGAAAGGGACTCACTGAGTGCATGTCTGAAGGAGGCAGAGAACTCCTTCAAAGTAGCACCCTTTGAAGAGACATCACACTGCTGGGTGGTGAACTGCCTTCTTAAACTGCTGCAGTTCACTCAATATAATTGGGCCCACAGTGCCATTAGGGAGAGAATTATGCAACCTGAAAATATTGATAATGATACCAGATGACCTGGATTGCTTGGAGTTATGACTAACACTGTTAACTTAAATTGCAGGACTCATTGTCTGCGGTATAGATACACACATTAGTTGGCTACTTCCTGTCTATGATTTTTCAACTATCCTTTTATATGGTCGGAACATTATGCCCAGAATGCGTTGGATTGGTGGTCAGTAAAAATGATGTTATAACACAATTAGAAATTACCCCAGCATGCATTAACTGTACTCAGATTACAAGCGAGAATAGAAGTAAAAAATGGCAAATTCTGAACGCAGCGGGAAAAGCACAAAGGAAATTTATCTGAATAAATTGTAGAAAATGAGTGCATGAAATCATATGAAGTTCTGCTTCTAAACTCTATGGGTCTGATGTTATTGAAAAGGCACAAGATGGAAGCTTTAGGTCTTGGGGGATGGTGAACGTGGAGGAGGAAAGGACACTTAACCTGATAGGGTTGTGGTGTACCCAAACTCTGCCACACTGTCAACTCCACCAGAACTAAGTTCTGGGCAGGCTGATGTGTTGTTGACTTTTGCAATCCAAAACCAATTGAGACCGTTAAGAAGCCCAATCCTTCCCACCCTACCCCACTAGATGTAACCTCGCTGTAAACACCTCTCTGTCCTCACAACTCGTCCTCAAACGACACCTCCTACAAATCACTAACCTTTCACCTTGCTCTTCTACAATCCTTGATGGTCTTCTGACAGTATCTACATCCCACTCTGTGGTGACACTGAGTTTGAGAGCTGTCCCCATTTATCCAGCACCTTTTGCTGAATGGGGCTTCTCCCTCCAGGGTACTAATGCCAGGTAAAAGCTTGCCAGTGGTCCTGTCAATGTCTGATTGGAAATGGATTCCACAAGACTACCCCAAAAGAGTCAGCATCAACCAACTGATGAGACCGCCTCCAGTCCTCAACAAGCTTCCATCCACATACCATGTCCTTATAGTCCATTTCTCCCCCTAATTTTTGTTTTTGTCACTTGGAGTCATGAAAATATCTAAGCGCATTAAAAGTGAGCATTTTATTCTTTTGGATTCTTTCAGCAAACTATTGAACCATTTGTTAAAGGGGCACCAAAACAGCAAACAAAACTTCAAAGGAACCATGGGAAAGTAAATGAAGACTTTGTTTCAGGCAGAGATGGTGCACTCCAGCCACTGCAGCACCCACTGGTTGGGGAAGTATGTCAATGAACTCTGAGGGATGCCCCATTTTGGGTGCAACCATCAAAGAACTTCTCAACCTTCAGCTTCTGACCCTGGCCAGTGGTCACCTTGACCAAGCCCACAGGAAGGATGGCTGAGCCTTATACGTACAATTTGATTTTCTTTTAAACTTTGTCACAATTATGATTAATGCAAGCCAGGTGCTTGATTTTCTATTGATGTTAATCTATCGCAATGTCCAACAGGGAGCAAGAGTAGACCACTTGGCCCTTCAAGCCTCCTCCATCACTCAGTAAGATCATGACTTTTCTGGTGTTAACATCAACTCTACATTTCTGCATATTTCAAATGGACTTTCACTCCCTTAGCAATCAAGAATCTATCTCTTCCTTATCTATATTTAAAGATTTTGAATCCACTGCCTATTGCAGGAAGGAATATCAAAGATATTCGGTTCTCTCAGAGAAAAATAAGTCATCATCTCTGTTTTAAGTGGGTGCTCCTTTATTTTGAAACTACGACTTTGAGTTTTTTAAATTCTCCCACAAGTGGAAATGTACTTTAAACATCCACTGAGCCAAATTCCCTCAGGATCTTTATTTGTTTCAATTAAATCACCTCTGACTCTTCTAAACTCCAGAGGATAAAGGACGAGTCTGTCTAATCTTTCCTCATGAGGTACATCACTCATTTTGTATGTTTTATTCCATATTTAGAAACAGCAAAGCAAAATTAAAAGACTTAGCATTAAACCTCCAATATGTGAGCATTTTGTTTTGGTATCTTTCCATGTTTCTTTAAATGCCGTGTCCTGCGAGATGATAACCCAGACTTGTAGGCCCAGGGTCCACTCACTGAAACCGTTTTGGCCTTGAGTTCAAATACTGATGCAGAAGGCAGGAATGCTACTCTATAGCAAAGATGATCTCATAGGGAAGGGCTGAGTATGGATTATTTTCGAGAGTTTTAAACTGCTGAATATGTGAACAAATGGCCTTCTGCAGAATCTGGCTAATGCAAGGCATGTATGTAAATGTTAACAGGTAACTTTAAAAGTCTAAAATGACTGCAAATTGTGATAGCTCTGAGATTATAGATGGGTTGTATAACTGCCTATATGTTGAGACCACACACTTTCAGTCCTTGTTTAAATTTTATACCATCAATTTTATATAATGCTTCATAGGTCGGTGTATAAATGGTGTCATATTTTACAGAAGGGTCTTGCATGGTCAGACCTCTCACAGCTGCTCAGTTAATGTAAAATCTCAGGCGAATGAAAAGTATTTTGCTAATACTACTTTGCCAAAGTCATGGGTTAATGTCTCTCTCAAAATGGCAGAGTGGCACTTCAGCCAAATGTATCGGCATTCATTGTTTATATCCAATGACATGTGCCCAGACATTTATGGTTAGTGGAATAGTAAAGCAGTTGCTGCTGACTGTGGGAAAAGCTGGTTTTCTGTCGGCTGCAGTTGGAACGCATTCTACTGGGTCAGCATGGGTTCAATGATGAATCAACTGGAGAAATGTGATAGTGTCGTTATGCCCAGAACATGATCAAGGTTCCTCAATTTGTTACAGTTCCAGATGGGATATCCTAAATCATTAACATGAGGTGAGATGAACTGGCTCCCCTTCCTTATTCATTCCCCACCCCTTCAATTAATGTCAACAAGACCAATTTAAAAATGAATCCTTTTTATCTTGGATGCCTTTCTCCCAAATCCAAATGAACCAACATTTTAAAAGGGGCCAATGTAACCAAGCTTTCTTGTATTATCAAAGAATGAGTTGATTATTTACTAAATGTAAAATAAAACATTAACAACACAAAGTGGGTTCTGCCATGCAAAATTTGTTCTTTTCTGCTCATTATTTATGGATACGTAGGTGAAAGGCTAAATTGAAGTGGGAGGGCAGTAAATTTTGACTGCCTGACTTCAATTTCCAGATGCCATGTTTGAAAGGCACCCAGACAGCATTTCACTCTGTGACCAAGAAGCATCTGTGGACCCTGCATATAAACCCCATCTGAAATCTGGACATGCCTGAGCTGCTTTTTATTTTAGCAATGCCTCATTGTGCACATTATTCCCCTGCACAGTAAAACCAGTCCAAGCATGGTCGTGGAATATCCTCCAAGCAGATACTGGAGCAAGCCATCAAGAAACATAGTTGACATGAATTTGAGATAAGGACAGCACTTCGCTATGGTCTTTGTGTTTTTTTTTGTGCAACAAAAAGAAAATTATAAAAATATATAGGAGAGACCGAGCCTTCATGCTCATTTCCTCAAAGTCCAGCAAGCAATCCTCTGAGGATGAGCAGTCTGGTCCATCACAGGATACATTGTCAAGCCCACCCTCCATCAGATCAGAGACTTCCATCTCATGGGTCTATAACTGGAGGAGGGGGAAGCAGCCCAGGCCTGCTACACACTGGAGAATGCCCCATGCTGAGGCCAGTACAGATGGTGAGCCTCTGGTCTTGGCCATTGATGAGTTATAGATGATGCATAGGCAAGTAGGAAATGTCTGGCATAGATCAGTTGGAAAGCCAGATCCTGCAAAACAGCCAAAAGCTAGTAAATATGCATAGGGACCTTTATTCCTAGTAACCTATCAAGCCTGCACTCACCCTTTTGAAAAGTATCCCACCCTTTCCTGGTGACCCCACACTAATGCAACCAATTCCCCTAACCTGCACATCCTTGGATACAATGGGCAATTTAGCATGGCCAATCCACCTAAGCTGCACATCTTTGGACTGTGGGAGGAAACTGGAGCGCTCAGTGGAACCGCACACAGACACTGGGAAAACATGCAAGCTTAAGGCTGGAATCAAACTCAGTTCCCTGATACTGTGAAGCAGCAATGCTAACCACTCAGCCACCATGCTGCTCTCCAAGCATGGACCGATTCAGTGGCTTGGCAGGAGAAGACTGTGTGATCTCGGCCTCAGTCCAGCAATGAGCGTGGTTCCATTATATATGGATAGAGAAAAGGAGCAGCAGTTTGGGAACTCATAGATTGTCATATCAGAACTTTTCCTGAGGTGCCTTGTACTCCACCTCTCCTCTGTCAGCGACTTAAACCGCTCCATCAGCATAGCTTAGGAGCTTGCACCCGCACCTGTGCAGCAGGCTGAGGTTTCCTGTTCTGTCAAAATCATCTGAAATAGGGTGACAGCCCAATTATCAGCTATCCCCCCAACTCAGCTGCAGCAGCAGAGATGGCACTTCAGTGTTACAGCAGGAAAGAGAAAGCAAATTTTGAAGTCATTTTGGCAACATTGACATGAACTCTGTGTATAGCATTAACGTTTGAAGTATCCCACTTCTGCACATATCTCAATGCTCTCGTTCAATCTTTCAAAAACGTCAGCTTTTCACATTATCACTGCCGATGGTACGAAGAGTGTAAAAGCTACAATGAACATCAGATGCAACATTGCACGGAGCTGTGAAGCTCTCACTGCTGTCACCTGGGAGGGTGGTGATCTAGGTAAAGTGGGAGGATGCACAACATGATTGTATTTCACAAGCGAATCAACATAGTGGCCCAGAATATTTTAATTTCCTTTAGCAATTGTAAAGTACCGTTTGTCTTATCCCGGCACTTCCCCAATGTAAGCCTCAAACTCCACATGATAGTTTGAATTGTGCAATTAACATGGCTTGCTTGTTTCAAAATGACTGAAATTAAGTACACTGTACATCAATCAAACTTTCAGGAAATCTGATTGGAAGCGACTCCACATCCCAAATCGATGTCACTTCTGAGTGTCCACAAATGTGATTGGAGAGCAATGAATTCTCAAATCTAGCCACTATCAGGTTATTGCAGCCCTCTCTGCCTCACTCCCTTGTCTTCCTTAGCATCTTCAACAGACTCCTCTTCCTCCTCATTGGAGGAGAGAACTTGCTGGTCCATCTCTCCCTTTTTAAAGTTCTCACCCCTTTGTTTGGCCACACTGTTCAAAGTGTAATACGAATGTGGAAACCCTGTCTTGTGAGTTGCTCTGTTCTCCTCTTTCACATTCTTTTGTCTTATTTATCTTACTGATTTTAAAGCTCGCATTAGGATCAGTGTGTGCACATTTCAAATGGAAGTCTTGATGTGTGAACATAAAACTATAATCAAATATGTTCTCAGTTCAAATTTGTAACATGGACCATGAAGCATTTAGCCTCTTACAGATTGCTGATGTAATGAGACAAAACCTGCCCTAACACCAGCTGGACATGTAAAAGTTCTTTCTCTGTAAATGCATTAATGATTTTCCCCAGATGATAAGACATTGGACTGACAAACATTATGTCAACATTAGTATCCATGCATGTAGCAATAAAGCATGTTGTCTTAATTGCTGGCCTTCAATGATCCTGCAATGTAACCCTTACAAAATGGTAGTTCCAGCATCAGTGCATTTGATTCTGAGCTGCCCTTCTCGTGAAAGGTGTTTGAATGAAGGAACAAAACTAGCTTGCAGCCATTTTCACCTGTGACATATTAGTGAGCTTCACTTTGCAATTCCTGTTTACCTTCATTCCAAAGCAGTTGATGAGCGCTCATGCTTTAGGTTTTTGAAGTCTAGCTCTCAATTAGTTTTGTCAGGGATCTGTCCTGACTAAGCTCATAACAGTAAACCTGGTTCCTTCCTCTGCACTGTACATTCTCAATATGCATCGTGTTGAAAAGAATATTGACCAGACAGGATGTGATCAACTTTTACTTTTGACTCTGTCCCCTTTACTCTCCCACTATCAATTAAACATTCCCTCCATTCCTGGAGAAAGCCTTATCTTTTCTTCTCCCTTCCTGTGTGTTCATCTTCTCTCTTCCACTCTTTTTATTTGGAGCATTTCACTTCTTTGCTTCAAATGCATTCCCATCCATTTGGGTCTATGACCATTCAAATCCCATTGTCTAGCACCAGTTTTACCCCTCATCATCTCTACATTCTCCCTCCCAAACAGTACAAGTAAGCTCATCTTTTTTCCAAACTCTAATCAACCAGTTTTCCCTATCGTCATTGTCTCCTTTTTCTCTTCCAATGGTCTCTCTCGCTCCTTCACCCTACCTTGTTTCCTTCATGTTGCAGGAACATGAAAATGCACCCCACTCAGTGGGTAGCACTGCTGCCTCACGGCGCCAGGGACCCAGGTTCGACTCCAGCCTCTGGCGACTGTCTGTGCGTAGTTTGCACATTCTCCCCGTGTCTGCGTGGGTTTCCTCTGGGTGCTCAGATTTCCTTCAACAGTCCAAAGATGTGCAGGTTAAGTGAGTTAGCCGTGCTAAATCACCCATGGTGTTCAGGGATATATAGGCTTGGTGCATGAATCAGGGAAAATGCTGAGTAGGGTAGGGGAATGTGTTTGAGTGGAATACTCTTTGGAGAGTCGGTGTGGACTTGTTGGAGCAAATAGTCCTGATGAAGGGCTTTTGTCTGAAACATCAATTTTCCTGCTCCTCAGATGTTGCCTGACCTGCTGTGCCTTTCCAGCACCATTCTAATCTAGACCCTGGGTACCAGCATCTGCAGTCCTTGTTTTTACCTTATTGGGCCAAATTGCCTGTCTCCACAGAGTAGGGATTCAAGATTCTATGATAACCACACTCTCTTTTAGCTTCCTTGCCTTCCTTCCGTTTTGAGCCTGATGGGTGGGTTGCCAAAGCCAATGTTTGGTTCTCTACTTTTCAGTGGCGTGTCTATCCATGCGTGGTGATTTTATCAGTGTATTCAAGTGAATGAGGAAGGAACTGCTGAGGGTTCTGAAATGACAAGGTTTTTGGAAATGGTAGGGAGTGAGCGGGCAGTAGGTTGAGGTTTGGCCTCTGTTCATCTTGTTGATCACACTTTTATGTTGTATCACCCTTTTCCTTTGTAAGTTCATCTTATGAATTCAGGCATGCTTTCATCATCTCTTGCTCAGTCTTTAGGAGTCAGGGACACCTGGCCTCAGCTCGGACTCAAATTCCCGATTCAGACTCCCAACTTGGATTCCTGGACTCAGACTCCCAGCTTCTGAGCAGGCACGGACTCGGACTCCCGAGCTCGGCGCGGGCTTGGACTCGGACTCCCGGGCTCGAGGTGAAGCCCAGTGCAGTCTGGCTTGGAAGAACTGTTATTCTAAACTCTTATTTATCTATTTTACAATTTATTGCTGGACTTTTTATTTCTTTATTTTTCAAATTCTCTTTCCTAAGAATTTGTAGTGAAGAATCTGTACCTCGGTACCTTGATACCTAAGATGGCTTCGCAAGTGGTGACGTGTAAACTTTTCACTGTACTCATGTGACAATAAAGCTAATTCAATTCAATTCATGATGAGGGAAAAGAAACATTATGCAGCTCAAATGTCGTTGGAGTCCTTAATCTGTTAGATTCTTAATCTAAGACTACAGTTGTTAAATAATTTGACCAATATCCTGAGCAGCAGTTGAATCTGAAGATATCTTTGTGTTTTTGGTGAATGACTGTTTTCCCAATTGGTCTTTCTAACTGAGCACTCTCTCTGGAGACACAGGGAGAGAGAAATCCAGCTCTCATCTCACAAGTTAACCTTTTTTCCCCTCTGCTCTGCTGCTCAACAGCAGTTGTTGTAATATAGTTCATTGTTGATTAAATTTCCTTTTGAAGCATTAATTTATTTGAAATCAACTGAGTGCTCTGGAGGTTGTATGACAAAGTATGAAAGTGCTTTATTTCTTATAATAATATTAGAAGACAGTAATATTATTGAATTATACTGTAATTCTAATAAAATACAAGACTGCCTAAAATCTGAGTTTGACAGCCCCTTTCCTTTACTGGTGGCTTTAATATTACAGAGTATTGCATCCCCATCCGTCAATGTGCTACTATCATAACATGGTATGGTTTGGCCCCAATATATATTGTTGGTCTGCTTACAATAGTCTGAAAATTGCCAGGAGAACCTATTCAGCACAAATACTGATGTAGTTTTCTTTCTGAAATATATTCTATTCTGGCATCCCAGAAGATGTGGGAATTAATTCTAGTTGATGGATTCAAAGGTGTTATAATGGCGTGACTGAGAGCTATGATTTGTAGGAAAGCTCTGCATGAAAACGATTAGGAGCTTTCGAGATATATAGCTGTCCCTGGTGAAAATATTTCAATGTTTGCCCAATCCTATTGGAGGTAACCTCAAAGTAGGAAGCAGTGATCATATGATTTGAAGATAAAGAGATCCATTGAGCTGTTGTACGATTACTGGCTGAAATGAAATATGTTCGTATATGGCTATCAATCAAATCTAGTGCTGAAAACTGCTGCAATCAGTCAATTCCCAAAGGCACTGAGAGTCTGAGGTCACCGGTTACTTACTGATCGGATTTATGTTCGACACAATTACAAAAGTACTTAAAGCATCATTACTCTGAGATTCAATGCATGGTTCAATCTTCGGTGATATTCATGAGATAGCTATCAAACTCAGGGATAAGATAGGATCGAATACGTGGAAGTGGGTACTGCAGATGCTGGATATTAGAGTCAAGATTAGAGTGGTGCTGGAAAAGCACAGCAGGTCAGCATCCGAGGAATTCCTGATGAAGGGCTTTTGTCTGAAACGTTGATTTTCCTGCTCCTCAGATGCTGACCTGCTGTGCTTTTCCAGCACCACTCTAATCTAGACTAGGATCGAATATGTCTGACCTAAAAGCAGAACTATCTTAATCCTCATCAGGGGGCGGCTCAGTGCTTAGTACTGCTGCCTCACAGTGCCAGGGACCTGGATTTGATTCCACCCTCGTGTGATTCTGTGTGGAGTTTGCATGTTCTCCCTGTTTTCTCTGTGTGCACTAGTTTCCTCCCACAGTCGAAAAATGTGCAAGTTGGGTGGCGTGGTATTGCTAAGTCGCTCATAGCATCCAGGGATGTGCAGGCTAGGTAGATTTTACATGGTTAATGCAGGATTACAGGGATGGGGTTGGGGGGTGTGGTCTGGGTAAGATGCTCATTGGAGGGTCAGTGTGCACTCGATAGGCCAAATGGCCTGCTTCCACATGTAGGGATTCTATGATCAGCTACAATGAATGTGGCATGGAGGCTTAGGTCTCCAATTTGCAAGTAAACCCTGCACATTTAGGCAGAAAATCACTTAATTCTGGGTGTGGTTACAGCCATTTTCCATTTGTATTGCACATTTACAATTTGCTTGAGGATAGAAGGCAACACAAGTTACTCTTGGCAGAGTGAGTGACAGCTCAGGCTGGTAATCAAGGGCTCCCCAAAACCTTCATCTTCCATTCTTCCTTCAAAAAGTCCCTGTTAGCCCCGTCGGTTCTGAGGTTCTGCACATCCCTACCCAACTCTGTCAGTTATGTTTTCATTTCCAGATATTACCCTCTGACTACCGGCCCTGCAGCTTAGCTGTGACAACCCTTTTGTCACACTGTGCACCTCCATTCCCGACCACCCCCACCCCCCACCACACCCCCCATCACAGCCTGGGTGGTGGATACTATCACTGACACCGCACTCCTGCAATAACTCATGTCCATCAATGCACTACATCTCTGCCCCTTGACTGTTGAGTCTGCCCGCTCCACCTTTTACAATTATTGGCCCCTCAGCATTCCAGCGTGCTGCCCCCAATCCCCACAATTGACTTTCCTGGAATTTCCTACAACAGCAGTTCGCCCCTTTGACTTTGATTGTGAAAGCCACCAGGACTGACTGTACCCACACTCTTGATTGACATGGACGGACAGACCAACTGATGAATAATGAGGCCATTGAGTGATCTCTGTACTGTTCCCTGACTAACTTCAGGAAATCCCCAGACTGGTTACATTGGCACTGATGACTGATCATGGCCCATTCATGAACTGCAATGATGGGGAACACTAACCCAGAGGCCAACAGACTGCACTGAACTCAGATACTGCTCTTGTGAAAGAATCCCTTGGCTTATGACAGTCCCTTACCTGACCAAGGACTGCACTCCTTAGCCTTTGAGACATGACCATTTGATTGAATCATACACACTGTGGTTTCCTGGTAAGCTGCTGGCACCTACAGTAGTTGTGACATTGACAAAGCATGATGCCACAAACAAGATGGATACCCCTTCACCGAGTGACTTCTGATGACCGCGACAAGCTGCCTGGCCTTCTGTCTGCGCTAAATGGCAAGGCCAGGCAGAAATGCCATGAGCCTTTGCATTCTGAATGTGGTGGCAAGGCAGAGATGCTGTGAGCATCCAAGCAGACACCAATTCAATGAACATTAAGCGATCAAGTTAGGAGCCCTCTGTTGTACTTTGCTCCAGTCCATGAGATGAGTACTGGTCCCTGCTCACAAAGTGTCCTAGCAGCAGCGTTACAATGAGAGGTGTTGCTACTTTCCAAAGTGCTTTGATTTGGAGAGCTACGTTCTAAGTGGGTTGGAGGTGTGCCATGATGATGTGGGTGATACTGGTTTGTATCCAATGCCAACCTGTTTTGCAGGTGGTCATTACCCATGGGGTGGACCTTGAGATGTTGGGGACTGCTATCCAAGCTGGGGAATCCAGAAACTGCCCTTACCCTCACTGACTTCATGTCATCATTGTTACCATCTAGCTGATATCTGGTATTTGTAAGAATAGAAATCTGCATATCAATGAGGTGAGACTTGGCACTAATGATGTATAAATGCATGCAAATAGGCCTCTAGTGAGGTTCTCAGCTCACTGTTCAAAGATAATCTAATATTTCCATACTCGCCATGTTTTCTCTTCTGATCCATTATTGCCCATATCATAGAGTCATAGAGATGTACAGCATGGACACTTTGTGAGCAGGGACCAGTACTCATCTCATGGACTGGAGCAAAGTACAACAGAGGGCTCCTAACTTGATCGCTTAATGTTCATTGAATTGGTGTCTGCTTGGATGCTCAAAGCATCTCTGCCTTGCCACCACATCCTTCGGTCCAACCTGTCCATGCCAACCAGATATCCCAAAACAGTCTAGCCCCCTATGCCAGCACCCAGCCCATATCCCTCCAAACCCTTCCTATCCATCTAGATGCCTTTTAAATGTTGCAATTGTACCAGCCTCCACCACATCCTCTGGCAGATCATTCCATACACGTACCATCCTCTGCGGGAATGTTCAAGGGCTGTGAAAATTCAGTCGAGAGTTTCTGATGGGTCTTAATTCACCAATGAGACTACTTCAACATGAACAGGCAATTCCAAATTCCAATTGATGATTTGACAGTGGTCCCTCTCAGGGAAAAAGTCAAGGCAGGACTTGGCACAGCTCCGAAAGTCTGCTCCACAGTCACATAATACTTGAAGGGGCATTAAATGTCTTGACAATGATCAGCTCCCATTTGGGAGCAGGCCTTACATTCTAGAACTGTCAGATAATCCTTCATTAGTCCCAGTTGTGCTGCTGAGACCATTGGATATTGCAGGTACTGCATTCCAGTATCTAAAGGATAGTCACTGGAAATGGATAGAGAGATTAGTTGGCAAGACAAAATGATAGATTAGCAGTGAGGATGTATGGAGACCAAGGTAGAGAAACCTGGAATAGAGGCAAAACACTTGGCGTGGGTATAATGATACAATGAACCAGAGAGTCTATGAAGAAGGTATCCCCTTTTTCTTGCCTATAGTTTGAGGAGTGGACTTGATTTCACCATCCATTAGACACAGAAAAATATGCAAAGAAGAGGTGTTTCATTGGCCATTAATTTGGCCATTGGCCGTTAGGTCAAGTGGCTCAAGTGCAGGAGGATAATCTAATGGATTCCTCACCAGGGATAACATTGCTTAGGGTTTGGGGAGTACACTCTATCCATCTGTCACTCTGCACCCTTAGGGGAGTGTAAAACCTTGTCCCAAAATCTCATCAGCTGGAAGGACAAAGTACCAAATAACCAATGGAAGTGCAGATAGGATTAGTACCTAGGCTTCAAAGATTGGATTGTTAAAGCTTATAAGGATTTGTTTGTGCAAAGCCCACTGATTGGAAACTTCTACATATACCTAATCAGAACCCCCCCAAAATTCAAACAGGTAAAATGGTTTATCATTAAAGGGACATGGTTGTCAAGAAGTAAAATGTTTAGCAAAATCTTTTAGTTTGGGAGGGAAGGGCACGAAGAGAATGAGTTTGAACCAGCAATTAAAATGCCTGTCAACATGAACAGTGTTACATCACACAGCAGCTTCAAGGTCCAACGAATGTAGAAAATAATGACCTGGTAAAATAAAACTGATTAATCAGAAATGAAATAAAGAAGAACTGGGAAAACCAAAACTGGAAGTGAAAGGTGAAATGAAACATCATTTGAGTCATGAGGATAAATCAAAATAAGTTAGGAACATGGGAACAATGGTTGAGATGTTCCATTGGTCAGACAGTTGTTATTCCAGCATGGGTGAGAGTTGTATGTGGAATCCCCGTATGGCAGAGTCTGAACGAAATGCTCTGGAAATTGAAGATCCTGCAGATTAATTCCTCTATGCCTGGAACATTCCAAAAGCATCCAGTCAAATCAGAAAATTTGGAGTGTTCTGAGCAAATGAAATGAAATAAATAGTTACTCAGGATAAAGTAGACCATTAATTACTTGGTCTAACTCCAGAGCAACTATTCAACTGACCCCATACTTAACTAGCACATCAGCAAGTACATCTCTCCCAGACCCTGACCTGACAACCCCAGGGTTCTATTACACTTCAGATCAAACCACCTCATGCTCTAGAGCTGACCCCTCTTCACCCATGACAGGCACGACCCACTTCAACTTCCCACCCATCACTCCCTTTACCCACTCCGAATTGACATCCTTTCACCCTGCCCCACACCCACGCCCTTTCACCCCCTAGTGCTGACCAGCTCCTTCATGTGCTCAAGACCCAACCTCTGCTTCACTTTCTACGATCCAATCCATTTCTCCCACTCTGGACCCAATCTTTACTTCACCCCTGAAAGCTGATCCTCCTTCCCCTATTCTGGTCCTAATCCCCTTCCCTTGCACTGAACCTCAATCAACTTTACCCTACCTCCTGAACCGACACCCACTCTCCTCCACCAGACTCGATCCCTATCTCTAACCCACTAGGCATCCTACCTGTCATGTGGTACTGTATACACCCTGGCATTCTACTTCTTCTACCCATGTGGCACTCTACCCTCCCAGCACCCTGATATCACATTTACCTGACAGCAAATATCAGAGTGGCTATTGGGACCTTTATGTTTCAAAATACGGCAGCTGACTGCTGTGAAAAGGATACATGGTTTGCCTTCCTCGAACAGTTCAATGCAACATGAGAACTATTGGATATAAGTACAGTTCTGCAGTTCTGGGAGAACTCTGAACAGAAACTCTACACAGAATTGTGGATTTCTCTTCTCTCTTAAAAAGAAGGCCCATCAGCACAGACCAAATAAGCAAAGTTAACCATTGCAAGTAAAAGTGTAATGATCAGAAAATAAAAGCATTTCCAACAGTAGCCACCATTCTCCCATTGATGCTGCTGAGCAACACAGCTGTTAGCCTCTGAATGGCCAGCAGTTTTTGTGGGGGTGTGAGGTGCTGAGAACTCCATCGATGAGCTCCTTGTTCCTGGGAAACACGTGCTACTGTCCAGTTAAAACCCATTTGACACTTAATGCTCTCTCCTGAAAGGAGGCAAAGGAGCGCTTTCACTGTCACTCCTGCCAACAACTGAGATTCCCATCACTTATGTTAAATACCACCCATATCATGTAGTTCCACCACATGTGCACCAATGTAATAAATTACACACCTGTAAGCTTCAGAATCTGTGTCAAAGTGTGATCTGATTTGGAGTTCTGGAATAAGAGGTTCTATTTACAGTGAATATTGCCTGGGATAGTCATTCACACTAATGACAAGAATGACACGTGAACCAAATAACTGAAAGGGGTTTCTACTCTTATAGGGAGAGCATTATCAAGTACCGGTTGAATATCGGCACCCAATACATTAAACTTCACATGGATCTGGTGGTTAATTTCAGTGTCTTGAGAAATCATAAGACCAAAGTGCAGAATACCACTATGGTTGCCAAGAATTGAAGAAAACACAACAAACTGCCAAGCTTCTGATCTCAAAGCTTGTAGATTGTTAAGAGGTAGGGAATGTGAGAAATTTACGAGACTTCCAGTTCACACGCTGAGTCCCTGTCCTGAACCTTCCAAGATGGCAGGGGAATAGAGATCATCAGCTGGAGCCCATCCGCTCCATCCATTTCCTTTATTTTCCTCTTTTCTTCTCTTTTTATTAAAAATCTCTTCTTCCTTCCAGCTGATACCATGAACTCTCGGCCGCAGCATAGACTTGAACTCTTTGCCAACAGCATGGCTCAATGTGTTGTCCTCTTGGCTTGGCATGGGGGTCCCTTGGTCTGGTGTGGCTGTCTCCTGGCCCAGCATTTCAGCAGGGACGAGTTTGGAAGGGCTGTTATTCGGAACTTATTACTTTATTTTTCTGATTTTTGTTTCCGCCTAAAGAATTTAAGAATCCATACCTTGGTACTTTTGTACCAAAGATGGCACCGTAAGTAGTGACTTGTAAAATTTTCACTGTGCTCATTTGAGTACATGTGACAATAAAGCTAATTCTAAATGTAATTCTAGTTCCAATTCCTTATCCTATGTTATGCATTATACCTCACTTTCAGCTATTCGACCACGTAAGTACATACTCTTAGCAAAGGCCAATTTAGTTAATTCCATCCCCTCCTTATCCAATTTCTTTTTGAAAGCCATGAGAGAATCTCTCTTCAGCCCCTCTCAAAGAAGATGTTGGGCCATAGGTTTCCAGATTGTAGTGGCCATGATGGCTATCGATGGTTGAGTGATTTTTGTAATCATTGCACATACTATTATATAAAGTCTTCAGGAAGTATGTAATTGATTGAAATCACATCTTCTATTTTTTGTGGACTGATCAAAATTCAACAAGTGTGGATTCCTAAACTTCCTGTCTCTCTGCTTGCAAATTAACAATGAAAGCAACATCAATCAAATCGTAAGTGCAAATCCATTCTCCATTGTAGAGCCATGAGTTCCAGCTTTACATCATGCTACGTGGACAGTAGATACATTGGTGATCTGAATTATATACTGTACTAATACCAAATTGTATTGCCCAACGAACAGGGAGGCATCCAGTCAGTTTGAAATAACAACTAGAGAGATGGGCAGCAGCGCCAATGCCTTTGTAGACGGGAGTTTGCAATATCTTAAAATCTTTAAGACTGTTCATTTTCAATTCCACCAACAACAGAAATTTGATCTCCTGGTAAGACTGCAAGAGCTAACTTTGTGATGTGCTGAAAATTCATCTCTTCGAGAAAATCCTTTAATAATCCTGCTCTTCTAATTACTGAGCCCTTCAAGTGTGAAGACACTGCCTAACTAGGTCTGCCATATATATTATTTCCTGAGATGAACCAAATATGTGATTTTCTTTCTTGTAAAAGCACACTTATCACTTCAGTTGTGTTTCTCCTTGAACTTTTGAAACCGTAGGAGGGAGTAAGGAAAAATATATAGGCCAGGTTAAAAAGCTTTTCAATGTATCTGTAATTGTTGTGGACCAGACCAAAATGCCTCAAAGAATTAAGAAGATAGTCTAGACCCTAACATTTTCTTATTTTAAAAGGTAAATATAAAGTGTTGCATTCCAGATGCAATTGGATTGGTCAAATTACCAGATTTAAAGCAAAACACGTTTTATTCATCCACTATAGTTAAAGTCCAACACAAGAAATAAAGAATTGGAATAACTTTACTAGAAAACTTAACAGAATAATAGATACAGTAACTATTACTAATTAACTGTTCCAATATTGTAACATCCCACAACCACACCCTTAGCAAAAGGCAAATTCAGAAAACTCAATAGTCTCCCATCCAACTGCAATAGCCCAGGAGGCAATAAATATCAAGAGACAATTCTGGCAGAGTATGGCAGCTGGGAAAGATTTACTGCAGCTTCCAATCCTGCTGAGATCCCAGCAACAACTGTTGCTACTGAAAAGCTAAAAGACTAAACTGAAAATCCTTGTTCTGTGAGAGCTTAGCCACAATCATTCAAGTTGTTTCTATTGTTTCAACTTAAAAAAAAATCCAAGGCCTCACAAGCTGTTTACTGGAGTGGCTCTGGTAGACGGCTCAGTTCCTCTGCCTTAAAACCTCTCTTCAAAACAAAACCCAGGACAAAATAATCTTTTAAAGCCACAGTATCTAGAAAGACAGACCAGAATAACAAAAAGCCAAAAAAAAAACTACAGACGCTGGAAATCAGAAACAAAAATAGAAGTTGCTGGAAAAACTCAGCAGGTCTGTCAGCCTCTGTGGAGAGAAAGCAGAGTTAACATTTCAGATCCAGTAACCCTTCTCTAAAATGACAAATGTTAGTGATGAATGAGAAAAAGCTGTTAGGCTTACTAAATGCATGATTAAAAAAGTGCTAGGACAAACTTTCCACTGGCCAGACAATCGTTACGTGAACATAGATGGGAGTTGCACACAGGGACCTTATGGAATCTGGATTGTAGTAGACTCCAAATGAATTGCTCGGGAAATTTAATTTTCTGTTGGGCAATATTCCTAATACTGGAACAAGGTGAAAGTTTCCAATTATATGAGAGACTTTGTATTGTTCCAATGAAATCTCACTTACCTAACGTACTTACCATTTTGATAGGAGTTGTGAATTTCAGAAAACATTTCAGAATTCAAATTACTGCTAACAGCTATGTAAAGGGGGTGTGATTTGCCTTTCCTGATAGTGCTACACTACAAAACAATTGTCCAAATCAAATTACAGCTCGACATTTCAGAGGAAGCCCTGAGTGCATTCTCCTCCCAGAAATGTAGCTGCCTTCTATTCGAAAATGTGCCCATAGATTTTCAATTGATTCTAAAGAAAATGTTGTAAGTGAGAAGTTTTTGAATCACTGTAAAACTAAAAATAACACATTTCTCTTGTATTATGAAATCCCATGATCTCATCAAACAATGTTCTAGTATAATGCTATGGTCTTAATTGTACATGAATTTAAACCTTTCTCATGCAGCTCCCCTTTGTTTCATGTGCTTTGTTAATGTACTCCCATAAATGCAGTAATACATGAAAGTGTAAAATAATTTTCCCACAAGAAAACATGCATAAAGAGTTGATTATGTTCTTAATCTGTATTTTTTTTATTTAGATGTGGACTGACTGATTTCAAAGTTTGAACTTGCTGACTCCGAGATGTGAGCCAGTTGACTCTGGGACAAGTCCAACCCAGCCAATTACCACCCCATCTGTCTGTTCTCAAATATCAGAAAGATGATGGAAGACAACATTGACAGTGCTTTCAAGTGGCACTTGCTCGATCATAATCTTATCACTTTCGTTCAATTTGTGTTCTGCTGGGGCCATTCAGCTCTTGACCTCAATACAGCCTTGGTCTCAACATGAACTCCAAAGGTGAGGGGAGTGTGTCTGTGTGATAGAGTCATATGGCACAGAAACCGACCTTTTGTCCAACTAGTCCATACCGACCATAATTCCAAACTAAACATTGTCCCACCTGCCTGCATTTAGCCCATTTCCCTCCAAACATTTCTTATTCATTGTACTTATCCAAATGTCTTTTAAACATTCCACACATGAGCCATTCCCTGTGTAAAAAAAAGTTGCTCCTTCTGACTTTAAAATCTTTCTCCTCTCACCTTTAAAGTATATGCCCCCTAGTCTTGAAATCCCCCACCCTAGGGAAAAGTCACCTGCCATTCATATTGTCTATACCCCTCAAAGTTTTATAAACCCATACAAAGTCACCCTTCAACTATATACATTCCAATGAAAAAAGTCCCAACTTATCCAGCCTCTCCCCTAAACTCAAATCCTCCAAACCAGGCAACATCCTGGTAAATCTTTTCTGAACTTTATCCAGCTTAATAATATCCTTCCTGTAACAGGGTGACCAGAACTGGACACAATACTCCAGAAGAGGCCTCACCAATGTCCTGAACAACCTTAATGTGACATTTTTGACATCATGGCAACAATTTTGGCATTCAAGGGCCTGTACAAAAGTAGAGTTAATGAGGTTAAGGATAAAAGGTTTCTATTGGTTGAGGTCATACCTAATACAAAGGAAGATAGTTGTTAGCAGTTATTCATCTCTGTCTGGGAACATCTCTGCAGGAGTTCCTCAGGGGAGTGTCCAAACCAGCTTTATTTGCTTCATCGATGACTTTCCTTCCATCATAAGCCCAGAGGGGATCATGTTCACAGATGATTACACAATATTCAACACCTTTTGCTACACATCAGGTACTGAAATAGTATGTGTCCATATGTAGAAATACCTGGAAAACATTCATTTTTAAGTGATATGTGACAAGTAACTTGCATGCCACACAAGTAACAGGCAACGACCATATCCAACAAGAGCGAATCCAACCACTGCCCTTGAATTACTGTTGAATCCTTACTAACTGGACATTACAACTGACAAGAAACTAAACTGGACCAACTGTATAAATACTGCAACTACAAAAGTAAGTCAGAGGCTTAGGAATTCTGTTCCAAGTAACTCACCTTCAGACTCCCAAAGCCTTGCCCACCATCTACAAGACACAAGTCAGGAGTGTGAGGGACCGGTCTCCACTTGCCTGAATGAATGCAACTCAAGAACATTCAAGAAGCTTGATCCTGTCAAAGACAAAGCAGTCCAGTTGACTGGCTCCCACATCTAACACCCTCAACATTCATTCCGAACACCACTGATGCAAAGTAGCAGCTGAGTGTATCACCTAGAAGATGCAGTGCAACAACTTACAAAGACTCCTTAAATGGCTCTTTCTAAACCTGGCAACTCTAACAGCTAGAGGACAAGGGCAGCAAATAGATGAAACACTACCATATACAAGTTCCTCTCCAAGTCACTCAACATGCTGACTTAGAATTATGTCACCATTCCTTCACTGTCGCTGGATTGAAATCCTGGAACTCCCTCCTCGAAGCACTTTCCATATATCTACAACAAATAGATTGCAACTGTTCAAGAACACAGCACCCACCTATTCCCCAGGACCAGATGGGATCTATCCCATGTTGCTGAGGAAGGCGAGAGGGGAAATAGCTGGGTCCCTGACAGATATCTTTGTAGCATCCTTAAACACAGGTGAGGTGCGGAGGATTGGAGGGTTACTCATGTTGTCCCCCTGTACAAGATGGGTAGTAGGGATATTCCGGGTAACTACAGACCAGTGAGCCTGACGCCAGTGGTGGGGAAGTTGCTGGAGAAGGTACTGAGGGATTAAATGTATTTATATTTGGACTCATCAGTGATAGGCAACATGGCTTTGTGTGGGGGAGATCATGTCTCACCAACTTAATATAGTTCTTTGAGCAAGTGACCGAGTTGATAGATGAAGGAAAGGCTGTAGGTGTCATATACATGGACTTTAGTAAGGCATTTGATAAGGTTCCTCATTGTAGACTAATGGAGAAAGTGAAGTCACATGGTGTGCAGGCTGTTCTAGCTAGGTGGATTAAGAACTGGTTGAGCAACAGGAGACAGAGAGTAGTAGTTGAAAGGAGTTTCTCGAAATGGAGACAGGTGTTCCACAGGGGTCAGTGCTGGGGCCACTGTTGTTTGTGATATACATAAATGATCTGGAAGAGGGTCCTGTTAGGTTGATCAGTAAGTTTGCAGATGACATGAAGATTGGTGGAGTAGCAGAAAGCATAGGGGACTGTCAAAGAATACAGGAGAATATAGATAGACAGGAGAGTTGGGCGGAGAAGTGGCAGATGGAATTCAATCCAGGCAAATGTGAGGTGATGCTTTTTGGGAAGTCTAATTCTAGAGCAAATTATACAGGAAATGGAAGAACGTTGGGGAATGTTGATGAGCAGAAAGATGAAGGTTGCTGCACAGGTGGATAGAACGGTCAAGAAGGCAAATGGCGTGCTTGCCTTCATCGGACGAGGTATTGCGTATAAGAGCTGGCAAGTCCTGGTAAAATTGTACACGACGTTGGTGCGGCCGCATTTAGAATACTGTGTCCAGTTCGGGTCACCACGTTACCAAAAGGATGTGGATACTTTGGAGAGGGTGCAGAGCAGGTTTACGAAGATGTTGCCTGATGTGGAAGGTGCTAGCTATGAAGAGAGGTTGAATAGGTTAGGCTTATTTTCATTAAAATAAAGGAGATTGAGGAGGGACCTGATTGAGGTCTACAAATACATGAAGGCTAAAGACAGGATTGATCAAAATAAGCTTTTTCCCAAGGTGAAGGATTCAATAATGAGAGGTCATGCTCTCAAGGTGAGAGCTGAAAAGTTTAAGGGGGATACATGCAGCAAGTATTTTACACAGAGGGTGGTAGGTGCCTGGAATGCAATGCCAGCAGAGGAAATAGAGCAGGCACAGTAGATTCGTTTAAGATGTGTCTGGACAGATGCATGAGTAGGTGGGGAGCAGAGGGATACAGATGTTTAGGAATTGACCGACAGGTTTAGACAGTAGATTTGGATTGGCTCAGGTTTGGAGGGCCGAAGGGCCTGTTCCTGGGCTGTAAATTTTCTTTGTTCTTTGCTCTTTGTTCTATTAAGGATATGCAATAAATGCTGGCCCAGCCACTGACACCCATTTCTGTGAACTAATTTTTAAAAAGTTGACTGATCCCTGGGTCTGGGTTTGACCTGACTGACCCCGGGGTGTGAGCTAACTGACTGCAGGGTGTGAACTGGTTGCCTCTGCCCATGTATTGGCTGCCTCCTGGCGTAAGCTCATTGACACATGGGATGTGAGCTAGCTGATTCCTAATGTGAGTTGACGATTGTTGTTCTCTTCCAATTGGACACAGGGATCAGCTATCCACTCACACACTGATGGAGTACGTAAAATGGTGTTGCGTTTACTGGACATTGCCCTCAACCCCTGAACCAGTAACAAACACAACACAGGTGAATGAGTGCTGGGCCTGCAGTTAATGATCTTGGAGAACAGGCACCTTTAATGGTTGGGACCCATGTAGGCCGCAAGCCCACCTCCTGCCAGTGATATCCCACTGGCGGAAGACCACAATCAAACTATCTGAGTAGGGGGTCAGGCAGGAGCAGAAAGAACCTGACCCACTGGTAGAGGGTGGGAATCAGTTTCTGTTCCATCGTACTGATTGAGGTTACTATGAAAGACTCCTCAACTTCTCCCCTCAGCCCTCCCCTGAAGTGTGGTGATGTCTGTCTCTCTTTCTCGAATGAGAGAGTAGACTTATGGTCTGTTAAGACTATGGTAGCTTTACCTTTCACTGTTCATGTCATTAAAGAAAGAGTAGATCAAATGGATAGCTCTTTCAAAAAGCCACCACAAGCGTGATGAGCCAAACAGCCTTCGTTGCCCAATCTGGATTTCTCTGTGCTCTTTTACTGCTGTTTAGTTAATATGTGGATTTAGTATTATACTCCAAATCTCCAATCATCAGGCTGCCCCCATCTCCAAGCATTTTCAAAAGATGCTCTTTAGAACAATCCTCAATTTATTTTAACAACCTCTTAAGTGCCCTAGGCTATAATAGGTGTGCATTCAGAGCACAAAACAGAGAAATCATAGTGATAATGTTCTGAATGTAATCCTTTCAACAATGAAGCTGTTGTATGAAAGATTTGCTTTAAGAATGTGCATAAAAATTCAGTGTTTTTCTTAACATTTAATACTATTTGTAATTCAATGCTAGTTGTTATTCTGAATTTGCTCTGTTTCTTGGTGTTGGTAGATAACAGCCATAGAGTCAAAGAGCTTTTGCAATAAAGAAAACGTCCCTTTGGTCCATCACATTCATATTGCTCATCAAACATTTATCTGTTCTGACATTTCAAATGTCCATCTAAAAAGTTCTTAAATGTTTTGAAGGCTCCCACTTCTACCACTCCTTTTAGTTTGTGAGTTCCAGAAACACACAATCCACTGAATGAAAAACATTTTCCTCATTCCTTCTCAACCTCCTGTTCCTTACCTTAAAACTGGTTATTGACCCCTCTACTAAGGGTAAACATTTCTTCCAATCTATCTTGTCTCCATCACTCAGTATTTTGTGTGCTGCAACCAGATCCTCCCTCAGCTTTTTCTGTTCTAAGAATATTAGCCCCAGTCTATCTAGTCTTTCTCCATAGCTGAATTACTCCAGCCCAGGCAGCATCCTGGTTAATCTCATCTGCATCCTCCCTAATGCAATCACACCCTTCCTACAGTGTGGCATTCAGAACTGTACACAATATTCCAGCTGTGGTCTAACTAATATCATATATAGCTCCAATATATGCTCATTTCTCTTGCACTTAGTGCCTTTTCTAATAAAGGCAAGCATCCCACATATCTTCTTTACCACCTTATCTACTGTTCTGCTGCCTTCAAGGATCTGACGACATGCACACCAAGGTTCCTCTGATCCTTTGTACTTCCTAGGTCCTACATGGAACATTGTACTCTTGCCTTGTTAGTCCTTCTGAAATATATCACCCCACACTTTTTAGGATTAAATTCTGTTTGCCACTGTTCATCCAAGAAGAAAGTAGCAGTGCAGATGCTTGAGAGTCAGAGTTGAAAAGTGTGGTGCTGGAAAAACACAGAAGGTCAGGTGGCATCTGAGGAGCAGGAGAGTCAATATTCCTGATGAAGGGCTTATGCCCAAAATGTCAAGTCTCCTACTCCTAGAATGCTGTCTGATCTGCTGGGCTTTTCCAGTGTCACACTTTTCAACATCATTTGTCCCAATTGACCAGCCCGTCCATATCGTCCTGTAATCCAGGTCTTTTCCCCTTTGCTATTTACCGTACCACCAATTCTCAAGTCATCTGTGAACTTACAATCATACCTCTTAAATTCATGTCCAGATCATTAAAATGCACAGCAGCAAAGGGAGCCAATACTACATCCGGTGATATACCATTGGCCAGAGGTTTCCAATCACAAAGATATCCTTTGGCCATCACCCTCTGCTTCCTATCACTAAAAGATTTTTTTGGATCTAATTAGCTGACCGCATTGGAGCCCATATATGGGCTCTTACTTTCTAAACTAGCTTGCCATGTGAGAACCTGTCAAAATATTTACTGTTTTCCATGTAGGCTACATCAACTGCACTATCCTCATCTACTCATATAGGCCCCTACACAAAAAATTCAATCATGGTTCACACTGGGATCAATGACAGAGAGCAAGAATTTAGGAAGCTAGGTTGCAGATTAAGAAACAGACTCTCAAATGTTGTCGCCATTGAATTCCTCCTTGTAGCACTTACTAATGAATGTAGAAATAGTCAGATAGAACAGATGAATGTGTAGCTTAAGAGTTGGAGCAGGAAGGAGGGCTTGAGATTGCTGGATCACTGGGTTCATTTTTGAGGAAAGTGGGATCTGTACAAGCCCAGCAGCTTGCTCCTGAACTAGAATGGGACAAACATTTTTCCAGAGAGGTTTGGTTGTGTGGTTGTAGGAAATTTAAACTAATGTAGCAGGTGGATGAGATACAGACTCACTGCCAAACATGAAGAATCTCACAAACACATTCTGTTTATTCTTGATTAATTCTGTCCCTCAAATTTATTTCAATAGTTTCCCGTATCACTGATGTTAGACTCTCTGCACTGTTTCATGGTTTGTCTCTATCCCCACCCTTTGTTGAATAATGATACCACTTTAGCTGTCCTCCAATCCTCTTGCATTTCTCCTATAGCCAGAAAGAAAACCTTTGAGTAAAGGAGTTGGGACATCACGCTGAGATTGTACATGATATTGGTGAGGCCTCTTCTGGAGTACTGTGTGCAGTTCTGGTCACCCTGTTATAGAAAATTTGTTACTAAATTGGAGAGTGTTCAGAAAAGATTTACCAGGATGTTGCTGGCAATGGAGGGTTTGAGATTGAAAAATAGACTGGATAGGCTGGGACCTTTCTTCACGGGAGCGTAGGAGGTTGAGGGGGATCTAATAGAAGTTTATAAAAATCATGGTGAATAGGAAGGGTCTTTTCCCTCGGGCGGGGGAGTTCAAAACTAGTGGCATTTTATAAGGTGAGAGGAGAAAGATTTAAAAAGGATGCAAGAGACAATGTTTTTACACAATGGTTTATTTGCAGAATGAACAGTCAGAGTAAATGGTGGCTGCAGGTACAGTTACAACATTTAAAAGACATTGGATAAGTACATGAATAGGAAAGGGTTGGAGGGATATGGGCTAAATGCAGGCAGGTGTGACTAGTTTGGTTTGGGAACAAGGTCAATGTCACTAGTTGGACCAAAGGGTTTGTTTCTGTGCTGTATGACTATATGATTTGAAAACTAATGCCAGAGCCTCTACACTCTTCTCCTTTGCCCCCCACAGCAGAGTGGGACGTACCTCATCTGGGTCTGGGGATTTCTCTACCTTCAAGACTTCTAAAACTGCTAATGCTTTCTTTCTCTTAGTGCTAATTTGTTCAAGTATATCACAGTCACACTCCCTGATTTTCCAGACACAATGGACTAATTTAAAACCCCAGCTATACCTCTGGCTCCACATAGATTGTTGCTTTGGTCTCAAATGGATCCTAATCTTTCCCTGGTTATCCTGTTGTCCTCAATGTACTTACAAAACACCTTTGGATTTTCCTTAATATTGCTTGCCAGTATTTTTCAGATTCCCTCTTTGTTTCCCTAATTTCTTTTTTAAGTACCTCTGACATTTCTGCACTTCCCTAGGGCATCTGTTGTCTTGAGCCTTTTTGTGTAACTTAACCAGTCTTGTACATCCCTTGATATACAAGGCTGTCAGGAAATTCTGGTCCCACCCTTCATCTTTAGGGAGATATATTGGTCCTTCCCTCCTGCACTATTTTTTTTTTGAATATCTTCCATTGCTCTGATGTAGGACTCTCCTATAAGTGGCTGCTCCCAGTCCACTTTGGCCAGATCCTGTCTTCCCTAAATTGGACTTTGCTAAATTCAAAATCTATAATTTCAGTTCATCTTTGTCCTCATCCATAATTACCTGAAATTTACTGAATTATGGTCACTATCACCAAAGTGCTCACCCACTGCCACATTTTCATTCCCTATAATTAGGTTTAGTACCAGCTGATGTCTTGTCAGACTTTACACAGGCTGCTTTGAAAGATCTCCTGGGTGCATTTTAAAAATTCCAAGCCTTTCACACTTTTTCTATCCTAGCTATTATTGGATTAGTTGAAATACCCTATTATTATCCTGTTATTTTTACACATCTCTGAGATTTGCCTTTCGAACACTTCCTGACTGTCTACAGTACACTCCCAGCAAAGTGATGCCCCCTTTTGCATTTAAGTTCGACACATTTGGCCTCATTTCGAAAACGTTCTCAGATATTATCCCTCCTTACCACAGTAATCGACTCCTTGATCAATATTGTGATGTCACCTCTCTTTTACAATCCCACTATCTCTATACCCCTGTCAATCCTGACCCTCTCTCAACTATGTCTCAGCAATAGCAATGATGCCATATTCTCACGTGTTAATCAACACCCTCAACTCATCTGTCTTATTCTGAAGACTCCACACATACAAATAAATTCCATTCAGCTTTACCGTGCTCCCTTGTACCTTAAATTGACTATATTTGCTATGCTTCTAGATTGATTTGTTTCATCTATACTAATCTGTGCATTTCTCTTACTTACCACCACTTTTTTAAAAATTCACTTTGTGAGACGTGGCCATTGCTGGCTAGCCAGCATTAACTGCCCTTCCCTAGGTGCCCTTGAGAAGGTGGTGACCAGCTGCAGTCCATGTGCGGAAATTTGACCCACAATCCCTTGGAGGCAATGCCAGGATTTTGATCCAGTGACAATGATATATATTTCTCAGTCAGGATGGTGAGAGGAACTTCCATTCAGCAGTGCTCCCAAGTCTTTGTCCTTCTAGTTGAAAATGCTTGTGGGTTTAGAAGGTACTATCTAAGGATCTTTGGTGAATTTCTGCAGTGCACCTTATAGATAGTACACACTGCAGCTATTGAGCATCAATGGTGGAGGGAGTGGATGTTTTTGTGGATGTGCTGTGAATTAAGCAGGCTGCTCTGTCCTGGATGGTGTCAAGCCTCTTGAGTATTGTTGGAGCTGTGCCCAACCAGGCAAGTCAGGAGTATTCCATCACACTCCTGACTCATGCCTTGTTGATGATAAACAGGTTTTGGGAGTGAGGTGGTGAGTTACTCACCCCAGTGTTCTTAGCCTCTGGCCTGTTCTTGTAGCTACTGTGTTGATGTGGCAAGTTCAGTTGAGTTTTTAGTCAACGGTAACCCAGGCTATTGATAGTGGGGGAATTTGGTGATGGTAACACCATTGAATGTCAAGGGAAATTGGTTAAGTTATTGGAGATGGAGATTGCCTGGCATTTATGTGGTGCAAATGTGACTTGCCAAATGTCAGGCCAAGCCTGGATGTTATGCAGATCTTGTTGCACTTGAACAAGGACTGCTTCAGTACCTGAGGAACTCCTGCAAAGATTTCTTGAAGTTGAGATGACTACCTTCCAACAACCGTACCTAACCTTTGAAGACCCCAATCTTCCTATGTGCCAAGTATGAGGCTAACCAGTGGAGAGTTTGCTCCAAATACCCTTTGATTCCAGTTTTGCTAACTTGGTCAAATGTGGCCTTAATGACAAAGGCACCTCACATAATTCTCACCTCATCCCTGGAATTTAGTTCTTTTGTCTATGTTTGAACCAAGGCTGTAATGAGGTCAGGAGGTGAGTGGACCAGGCAGAACCTAAACTGGGCATCGCTGAGCAGGTTATTGCTGAGCAAGTGCTGCTTGATAGCACTGTTGATGACAACTTCCATCACTTTACTGATGATTGAGAGTAGACTGATGGGGTGCTAATTGGCTGGGTTGGATTTGTCCTGCTTTTTGTGTACAGGACATACCTGGTCAATTTTCCACAGCATTGGGTAGATGCTGGTGTTGTAACTGTATTGGAAGAGCTTGGTTAGGAGAGCAGCCAGTTCGAAAGCACAAGTCTTGAGTATTCTTGCTGGAATATGGTCAGGGTCCTTAGCCTTTGCAGTATCCAATACCTCCAATGATGTTTTGTATGACATGGAATGAATTGCGTTGGCCGAAGACTGGTATCTGTAATGCTGAGGACCACTGAGTAGATTAAAATGGATCATCCATTTGGCACTTCTGACTGAAGATTGCAGTGAATGCTTCAGCCTTACCCTTTGCGCTGATGTGCTGGGCTTTTTCATCATTGAAGATATTTGTGAAGCCACCTCCTCCAGTGAGTTATTTAATTGTCCACCACCAATTGTGACTGGATTTGGTAGGATTGCAGAGGTAAGAGCCAATCGGTTGGTTGTGGGGTAGCCTAGCTCTGTCTATCACTTGCTGCTTATGCTGTTTGGCATGCAAGTAATCCTGTTTCATACCTTCACTAGGGTGACACCTCATTTTTAGGTATGCCTGGTGCAGCTCTCGGCATGCCCGCTGGTATTCTCCATTGAACCAAGCTTGATCCCCTGGCTTGGTCGTAATGGTTGAGTGGGAGATATGTCAGGCCATGAGGTTACAGATTGTGTTGGAGTACGGTCCTGCTCCTTTTAGTGACCCACAGTGCCTCGTGGATGCCCAGTCTTGAGTTGCTTGATCATTTTGAAGTCTGTCATTTAGCACGGCGATACTGCCATGCAACGTAACAGAAGGTATTCTCACTGTGAAGGTGGCACTTGGTCTCCACAAGGACTATACAGTGGTCACTCTAACAAATACTGTCATGGACACATACATCTGCAGCTGGCAGATTGATAAGGATGAGGTCAAGTATGTTTTTTTCCTCTTGTTGGTTCTCTCACTACCTGCCACAGACCCTGGCTACTAGCTATTTTCTTTAGGATACCAGCAGTTCAGTCAGCAGTGCTGTTGCCAAGCCACTGTTGATGATGGGCAATGAAATCCCACACCCAGAGTATATTTTACACCTTCCTTATCCCATCCCGCTACCAAATTAATCTAAACTCTCACCAAACACACAAGCAAACCTCTCCCCCAGGATGTTAGCCCCATTCCAGTTCAGGTGCAACAGATCAGACTTGTATAGCTCCCACTTTTCCCAGACTGAGCCCAGTGATCCAGAAATCTAAAGCCCTCCCACCTCTTCAACTGTGCGTTCATCCTTTCGACCCACCTATTCCTGTACTCAGTGGTACAAAGCACTGGGAGTAATTCAGAGATTACACCCTTTTGAGGTTCTGCTTCTTAATCTGCTACCGAGCTCCCTAAATTCTTCTTGCCCTATTTCATTGGTCCCAATGTGAACCACGATCTCTGACTGTTTGCCCTCCTACTTCAGAATGCCCTGCAGCCATTCACGATATCCCTGACTCCAGGAAGACAACACACCATTCTGGGATCACACCTGTGGTTGCAGAAATACCTGTCTGTACCCCTCACTATTGAATCTCTTGCCATTATTGTTCTCCACCTCTCTTTCTGCTCCCACTTTGTGTTGCTGAGCTCTGGCTTCACTCCTCACAGGAACCTGCACCAACACAGAGGTTCTGTTGTTGAGTGAGATGGACTCTGGCTACTGCTTCTGATGGACAGTCACCCATTTCCTCTTTGACTGCACTTCTTTAAGCTGCAGAATGATCAGGTCTAAAAACATTTTAACCACATGACACACAGCCTTGCAAATACACTGCAGTACCTTCAGCCAATGCTCAAGGTCCAAAGTCCAGTGCTGAAGCTGGTCAAACTTGCTTGTAGAGGTAGTCATCCAGTCTGCTTGGAACATCTAAGATCTCCCACATACTGCAGGCATATCGATGCACACTCTCTGCCTGCAGAGCTTCAGTTGGAAGTATCCTAGAAAGCCTTCTACCTATGCAACTTTATTGATATTTCCCCCTCCCTAAACCTGTAGCCTTAATCACCCAAAAACAGTGAAAACAATCTCTTTTTAAAAATAATTTAGCAACAGGCTGTTTGGATTCACTCCGGCAGTGAACTCCTCCACAAGATTACATTATTATAAAGACTTTTCTCCAGCCACATTTACAAAAGTACTTTTGATTTAAGAAAATAAAACAAAATGATTTATGACACGTATTACAGTAAAACCACTTGTAAATAGGCGTTTTACATAATTTTACATATCTCAATCATGCCCTTCTCAATCTCCTCAGCTTTAAGGAAAACAACCCCAGCAGCAACATCCTGGTAAATTTCCTCTGCACTCTCTCCAATGCAGTCATATCTCTCCAATAATATGGATTCCAGAACTGCACACAATACTGTAGCTGTCACCTCATCAGTGTTTTATACAGCTGCAGCGTAACCTCCCTGCTCATAAACTTGTCTAGTAAGGGCATATATTTTCTTAACTACTTTTTCCACTTGTCCTGATAACTTAAGGGACCAGTGTACTTGCACACCAAGGTCACTCTGAACCTCAGTGTTTGCCAGGGTCCTTCATCGTGCATTCCCTTACCTTGTTTGTCCTGCCCATGTGTATCACCTCACATTTATCCAGATTGAATTCCATTGGTAAGGGATGTGAGGACTGTGGGGGAGAATGAGGCCAAGGGATTGAGGGGGAAGCGAGGATAGAATGAGAGGGAGTGACCAATCCCCCTTTATGCACATTCGTCGCTACCCTCTTCACCCCCACCACAGTCATGCCCATTCTCCCACTGCATATTTTACAGCCGCACCAAGTTTAAGTGCACAATACTGACAAGTGTGGTGTCAATAGAAATGGCTTCAGATGAGATGAAAGAGAGTAAACCATTACGTGTAGAAACAGGTTGCTACAGTTTAAATCAGAGTAAGATGTAAGCTCTGGATTGGCCCAAATAAATGATGTTAGATAGATTTACTTACAGTGTGGAAACAGGCCCTTTGGTCCAACAAGTTCACACCAACCCTCTGAAGCGCAACCCACCCAGACCCATTCCCCTCTTCACCTAACACTACAGGCAATTTAGCATAGTCAATTCACCTGATCTGCACATCTTTGGACTGTGGGAGGAAACCGGAGCACCCGGAGGAAACCCACGCAGACACGGGGAGAATGTGTAAACTCCACACAGACAGTCGCCTGAGGCAGGAATTGAACCCGGGTCTCTGGCACTGTGAGGCAACAGTGCTAACCACTGTGCCACCGTGCCGCCCATGTTAATTGCAATATTCTCACTGGTGAGTAAGATTTACGTTGTCTGGTCCACCTGGACCCTGCAAATGTTCTCGTGAAAGGTTCTGCTCTTCACCTCATTAGCGACAGATGGTGGAATAGCGGTAATGTCAATAAACTAGCAATACAGAGTCCGAGGCAAATGTTCTAAAATCTGTAAAGGGAGCTGTCCTAATGGCAACTGTGACGCCACTGTCAATTGTTGCAAAGAAAGTCCACTGGTTCACTCAGTTGGAGTGAAGGAAATCAGCCGTCCTTTACTTGGTCTGGCCTACATGTGACTCCACACCCACAGCCAAGTGTTTGACTTAAAACTGCGCGCCCCTCCGCCCCCATTAGTTAGAGATGCCCCCTCCCACCACCTTGTCAATGTCTGAGAGCCTGCAGCAACCTAAACCCAGGAGAGTAAACCTGCAAATGACTTTCAGCAGTCTTGGGTGCCTAGGCCCAAAGACAGGAAAGACCAACCACTTAATTCTTCTAAGTCAATGGGCCTAGCAACACTGCAGGCTCACTTTACCCCAGCTGTAGAAGTCAAGGCTGCACTTAAATGGAAGGCAGTGATCAAAGAAAACATACTGAGCTCCCCGTTGGGAGAAACATCATTGTAAATAGCCTTCTACTTTTGTAAATATATCTTCATTTGCACTGTTCAAATGTCTGAGGTACAATTTTCACAGTCAGACCTGGTTAAGTCACACCCATGTGAGAGTTCAACAGTCTCTTCAGACATCCCAAGAATGAATATAATTTGTAATCACTAAACAATTGTTCATTGCTCACAAGAAAACGACACCTTGACTCTTGAAAGCTCCAAATCAGGTATTCAAATGGATAATGGGACATTTATTCAGAATGCAAAAAATAAGGTCAAGGTTGGTGGCTGACATGGACACCCAGGGCCAGGAGTCTTATCATCTGCTGGATAAACACACAGACCTACACTCCATTGCCCTCATTAGAATTAGCATTAGGTTTATTGTCACAGGTACTCCCATGAGTGCAGTGAAGTGTTTACAAACTCACCACTTACAGTGCCATTTTGGGTACAAAGGTACATAGGTACAGCACCTTAGGAACAAGTTAGAAAAATTTAAAAAATGAAAAGTTCAACATTACAGCCATTCAAGCAGACCACACTGGGCCTTGCCTCAGGTCTGCACCAGCACCCTGCCTCCTGTCCACACTTGGCCCTCGCCCCTATAATCCATGAAATCCCCACTGTGGCCCTCCCATAGCCCCACTCTGGGCACCAAGTGACAGCCCCACTGGGTTCCTGTGTCCAGGCTCTGGGCCTACTGAAGCCAAGAGTCCTTGGTTCTGCCCCCACTGCTGCCACCTCTCTCACTATCCCAGCTTCCCTATCATATCAGAAGATGAAAGAAAAGAATAAAAGAAAAAGATGGAGGAGAGAGAGAGATAGATATAGAGAGAGATAGGTCATCCCAGGTGCACCTTTCTCACGGAGAGTCTGAGTAGTGCCATTACACACCCAGACAGAGGGACTACACTCAGGTACTCTCACCCCCAGAAGTTTCCTCTCAGAGCACTCCAGTGGTTCCTGAGCCTTCCTCCTTCATGCAACCTTGTTACCTTCAGCCCTTGATGGATTTTAAGCTGAGGAGGGGCACCCAGCATGTCTTGCCTTCCAGAGAAAAAAGCCCCAGTATTGTCTAACCAAGCCTCCAAGGCCAATGGACTTCACTGTAGAGTTCCACCACAGCTGCTGAACTTGGGAATGCACTGCTATGTACTGGGAGGAAAGAAAGAAAAAAAACCGTTTGAAGGCAGGTGAATATTACACGTGAAACACCAATTTAAATACATTTCCACTTTTGTAAATAGATGTTCTCATTTCATCATTAACTGAGTGTGAGAGTGAGTGAGACTTTCTTATCTAGCCACAACTGCAATGTTAAAGATTCAGAGTCTACCTATCATTAACAGTTTGATGATCCAAGATGTGAAGTGACCAGCTCCTACGACATGTTCAAAGAATGGGTGAACAGCAGGTCACTTTGTCAACTCAGCTCAATCTTTCCACGTAGACAAACACAGCTAGTGTACAGCAGGCATTAGGGCGATTTATTCATCATCCTACACAATGTGATCAGAAATGCTTGGGGCAAGGATTTGGACTGTACACTGTTGACTGAGGTCTAAGGTTCACAAAGTATGTGAGATGTGTGAAGGCAGATGGTTTGCTGACTTGGTTGGACACAAGGTCAAGGAGAGTGGTGGCCACAGATGTTCTTCTGAGAAAAAAGTTGCAGGATGTCCTGGAGAAGTAGTTAGCAAGCTGCAGCTGCCAAGTACCCAGTCTGTTGGGAACTTGGGCCATCTAATTTCAAAGTGGAGGAAAGAATTGGAAGTACCACATTAACGAGATGAATTGGGGTTTTAATGAAATGCACATACATGAAAATAAGGTAGTTACCGCTCAATTGTAGGATTCTGGAGTTACCATATAAGGCTTGGTGGGGTGGAGTGTTACTTAAAGACAAGAATCTGAGTTCTTTAAACTTCACTGTATTTTCCCACCCTTCCCACCATTAATCAGATCACACCAGGGAGAGGAAGATTCCACACCTAATTTGTTATTAGTTGTAAGTTCCAGGTGAGTGACACATCTGCATTTGTTACCATTGCTTCTCACGATATCTTATTTTCATGCCATCAATTTGAAGACCATTACGAGTCCACTACTGTCATGCTCTTTGGTAAACTTGAAACAATCTTATCCATGTGGAAATATATCACACATGCTACTGAATATCTAATGATGAGAGTGCCCTAGTTTGCACCAAGTTAATTGCATTACTGTGCAGTGTCTGTATTTCCAAATTCATATGCTCAATTCCAGGGCATGGTAGTAAGCAGGATTGGTCTTTTTGGAAATAATTTTTTGAGACCCGTGCCTTGGAATGCTGTAGTTGTAAGGTTTGTGCTTCTCCCAGAGATTCAAGCCTGAATGTTGTCCTTTCATGGATTCTGTATCCGATAGATTTAGTTGGGCATTGGTTGGTTGTTTTGCACTCAGAAGGTCTATTATCTGACTAGATTTTTTTTCTTTCAACAACATATTTTATCCATAAAAAATTCTTTATATACATATATGTATAATATATATATACACACACACACAAACACAGTTGGTTCTGTACAGTAGCATATGAAGGAACAAAGAAATGTTGAAGTTTGACTTTATCCAACAAACAAACCCAAGACATTTCTTACTTGCACAAGATAATATTTACACATATTTGAGGCACTGGGAGGGTCTGATAACTGAATGGACCCCCATTTTACTCTTTTTTAGAAAAAAATTGACAAATATACTTAGTCACAAATGCAGATTGGTTCTGTACAGTAGCCTTTCATGGAAACAAACAAACATTGGAGTTTGGCTCCATCCAAATAAACTAAAGGCTTCTCTTACCTGAAAAAGGTGATCGTTACATGCATTTGAGGCACCGGGAGGTCTAGCATGCTACTAGTCTGAGCTCCTTGCATCTCTAGCTTGTGTTTAATTAACACTGATTCTGTCTCAATCTCTGTAATCCTGTAAACACTTTACTTACCATATGATGTTCATTATTCTGAATGCAAGCAAAATACTGTGAACGCTGGAAATCTGAACTCAAACCAGAAAGAACCAGAGAAACTCAGCAGGTCTAGCAGTAGTTATGGAAATTTAATATCTCAAGTCCAAAACAGAAAAAGAGTCAGAGCACACTCGAAATGTTGACTTTGTTTGTCTTTCCACAGATGCTGCCAGAGCTGTTGAATTTCTCCAGTACTTTCAGTTTTGTAGACCCCTAATAGTCAAAGGGATTGTATTGTAGACCCCTAATAGTCAAAGGGAAATTGAGAAACAAATTTGTAAGGAGATCTTAGAATAATAGGGTGGTTATAGTAGGGGATTTTAACTTTCCAAACATAGACTGGGACTGCCATAGTGTTAAGGGTTTAGATGGAGAGGAATTCGTTAAGTGTGTACAAGACAATTTTCTGATTCAGTATGTGGATGTACCTACTAAAAAAGGTGCAAAACTTGACCTACTCTTGTGAGAAAAGGATAGACCAGATCTAAAAGTTGAAGTTCTAAATTGGAGGAAGGCTAATTTTGATGGTATTAGGCAAGATCTTTCAAAAGCTAATTAGGGGCAGATGTTCGCAAGTAAAGGGACGGCTGGAAAATGGGAAGCCTTCAGAAATGAGATAACGAGAGTACAGAGACAGTATATTTGTGTTAGGGTGAAAGGAAAGGCTGGTAGATATAGGGAATGTTGGATGACTAAAGAAATTGAGGGTCTGGTTAACAAAAAGAAGGAAGAATATGTCAGGTATAGACAGGATAGATCGAGTGAATCCTTAGGAGTATACTTAAGAGGGACATCAGGAAGGCAAAAAGGGGACATGAGATAGCTTTGGCGAATAGAATTAAGGAGAATACTCTCAAAGGTATTTTACAAATACATTAGGGACAATAGGGTAACTAGGGAGAGAATAGGGCCCCTCAAAGATCAGCAAGGCAGCCTTTGTGTGGAGCCACAGGAAATGGAGGAGATACTAAATGAGTATTTTGCATTAGTATTTACTGTGGAAAAGGATATAGAATGTAGGAAAATAGATGGTAACATCTAGAAAAATGTCCATATTACATGGAAGGAAATGCTGGACGTCTTGAAACACATAAGTGGATACATCTCCAGGACCTGATCAGGTGTACCCGAGAACTCTGAGAGGCGAGGGAAGTGATTGCTGAGCCCCTAGCTGAGATATTTGTATCATCAATGATCACAGGTAAGGTGGTAGAAGACTGGAGGTTGGCTAATGTGGTGCCACTGTTTAAGAAGGGTAGTAAGAACAAGCCAGGGAGTTATAGACCAGTGAGCCTGACCTCGGTGGTGGGCAAGTTGTTGGAGGGACTCCTGAGGGACAGGATGTACATGTATTTGGAAAGGCAAGGACTGATTAGGGACAGTCAATATAGCTTTGTGCGTGGGAAATCATGTCTCACAAACTTGAATAAGCTTTTGAAGAAGTAAGAAAGAGGATTGATGAGGGCAAAGCTGTGGACGTGATGTATATGGACTTCAGTAAGGCATTCAACAGAGTTCTCTATGGGAGATTGGTTAGTAAGGTTTAATCTCATGGAATATAAGGAGAACTTGCCATTTCAATACAGAACTAGCTCAAAGTTAGAGTGTGGTGGTCAAGGGTTGTTTTTCAGACTGGAGGCCTGTGACCAGTGGAGTGCCACAAGGATTGGTGCTGGGTCCACTACTTTTCGTTATTTATATAAATGATTTGGATGTGAGCATAAGAGGTATAGTTAATAAGTTGGAGGTATAGTGGACAGGGAAGAAAGTTACCTCCGATTACAACAGGATCTTGATCAGATGGGTCAATGGGCTGAGAAGTGGCAGATGGAGTTTAATTCAGATAAATGCGAGGTGCTGCATTTTGGGAAAGCAAATCTTAGCAGGACTTATACATTTAATGTTAATGACTTAAGGAGTGATACTGAACAAAGAGACCTTGGAGTAAAGGTTCAGAGCTCCATGAAAGTGGAGTTGCAGATAAATATGATGGTGAAGAAGGCGTTTGGTATGCTTTCCTTTATTGGTCATTGTATTGAGTACAAGATTTGGGAGGTCATGTTGTGACTGTACAGGACATTGTTAGGCCACTGTTGGAGTATTGTGTGCAACTCTGGTCTCTTTCCTATTGGAAAGATGCTGTGAAACCTGAAAGGGTTCAGAAAAGATTTACAAGGATATTGCCAGGGTTGGAGGTTTGAGCTATAGGGAGAGGTTGAATAGGCTGGGGCTGTTTTCCCTGGAGCATCGGAGGCTGAGGGGTTTACAAGAGATTTATAAAATCATGAGGGTCACGGATCGAATAAATAGACAAGGTATTTTCCATCAGGTCAGCACTAGAGGGCATAGGTTTAGGGTAGGAGGGGAAAGATATAAAAGAGACCTAAGGGACAACGTTTTCACGCAGAGGATGGTACGTGTATGGAATGAGCTGCCAGAGGATGTGCTGGAGGCTGGTACACTTGCAACATTTAAGAGGCATCTGGATGGGTCTATGAATAGGAAGAGTTTGGAGGGATATGGGCCGGGTGCTGGCAGGTGGGACTAGATTGGATTGGGATATTCTGGTTGGCATGGACGGGTTGGACTGAAAGGTCTGTTTCCATGCTGTACATCTCTATGACTCTATAACTCTAAGTCTGCACATAGAGTCACACAGCACAGAAACAGACCTTTTGGTCCAATCAGTCCATGCCAAACATAATCCCAAACTAAACTAGTCCCACCTGCCTGCTCCTGACCCATTTCCCTCCGAACCTTTCCTATTCATGTACTTATCTCAATGTAATAGTGCCCACATCCATCGCTTCCTCTGGAAGTTGATTCCACTTGCGAACCATCCTCTGTGTAAACATATTTGCCCCTCATGTCTTTTTTTACATCTCTCTTCACTCACCTTAAAAATGGGTCCCCTAGTCTTGAAATCTGCCCATCCTAGGGAAAAGACAAATACCATTAACCCTATCTTTACCCCTCATGATGTTATGAACTTCTACTAGGTCATCTCTCAACCTTCTACACTCCAGTGAACAAAATTTCAGCATGTTCAGTGTTTCCTTTCAAGTCAAATTTTCCATACCTGTCAGTATTCTGGTAAATCTCTTCTGAACCCCTTCTAGCTTAATAATATCCTTCTTATAACAGGGTGACCAGAACGGGACACAGTACTCCAGAAGTGGCCTCACCAATGTCCTGTACAACCTCAACGTAACCTCCTAACTCCTATACCCAAAGGACTGAGCAATGAAAGGCAAGTGTGTCAAATAGGAGAAAGTGAGGACTGCAGATGCTGGAGATCAGAGCTGAAAAATGTGTTGCTGGAAAAGCGCAGCAGGTCAGGCAGCATCCCAGGAGCAGGAGAATCGACGTTTCAGGCATAAGCCCTTTATCCTAAAACGTCGACTCTCCTGCTCCTCGGATACTGCTTGACCTGCTGTGCTTTTCCAGTGCCACACTATCCAAGGCCCTACCATTAAAAGTATCAGTCCTATTTGTTTCTTTGGACTGTGGGAGGAAACCCCACGCAGACATGGGCAGAATGTGCAAACTCAACACACAGTTGCCTGAGGGTGGAACCAAATCCACGCTGCTGACGCTGTGAGGTAGCAATGTTAACAACTTGAGCCACCGTGCCACCTTTGAATATGAACATCACCAAAATCAACTTGTTGGCATTTACCACAGCCTCACATCTCAAGAAAAGCCTCTTGATAAAAGTACCAAACAGTAGCTGACTGTCATCAATAGATCCATAATACACACAGGAGGAAGGAAGGAGAACGTTTGAAAGAGTCAGAGTAAAAACTTGTAAACATTTCAGGATTTACACAACTAAACTAATGCTTAAAAAACTGATGTGATTATACTCTTTTTTTTCAAGGAATCTCATGACAAGTAAACCTTTAATGAGTTTTGGTTTTAATCTTTCAAATGATTCATGTGATTAGAAGGAACATTGAGGTCTGTTTGAATAAGAGTTCAGTAATGAAAGGCAGGCATGCTACCCACCATATAAACACTTCCCTCATGTAGACCTAACCATTTATAGAGTTTGAAGACAGGGTGTAAAATCAAGCACATAAATTACTGTTTTGTAGTCTGCAAATGAGTCAATTGTGCTGTCTGTACGTTGAATGAGCAATACCACACAATGCATTCATTATTGTTCTCAGAATGTTGTAAATCAAATCGTTTTAAAATATAAAGTGACATTGTTACAGTGATCAGATTAGTAAATCATGTTTTCATATCATTTCAAGGCACAGTAAAAAAGTCAAAATGATTATTTGGTTCATCAAAGTTAATTCCTCTCATAACAAATTCTCCATTTTAGTGTTAAGCTTGCACTTGTTTTATAATAGTGATTACATTTCATATTTCCTATCCAGTTATCATCACTAATCACCACATCAGCAATTAACCTTACCGAAAACCTCGAACGCGATTGAACATCATCCAAATCTCAAGGTGACTTATCCCACCATTTGAACATGATATTCTCTCTCGTACATTTACTTAATAATAAGAACTACAATGAAAGGATAATGACCACAACTCCCCCTCACCCCTCGCCCCTCGCCCCTCACTGCAGGCATCGAGAAGGAGATTAATGTTCTGCCAGGGCCAACATTTCCCAATATATTCCCTTCTCTCAACTTTGGTCATTAATTTCTGGGTGAGAAGAATCCATTTTGACCTCCTCAACCCATCACCAATTTAAGCCTTTTAGTGGTTAGTTAATGGCACCACCTCCCTAATCACCTGCCTTTCTAGTGAATGAGATAAATGGCTAAGTTTCCACATGGGAAATCAGAATGACCAGCTTGGCAATTTGGGTGAGCCCTTCCAATTGCTCAGGGTGAAGGGGTGGGTGGGGGCAAGTGGATAACCTCTTGAAGCCAGCCCCTTCCCTTACCTTCAAAGCTCCTGCCCCCTTTGAATTCCACCCTCTGAGACGAGTACAAACATTATTTACCTGCATGTCCATAGCTCCCTAAAGATGGCAACATAAGTCGATAAGATTGTGAGGAAGGCATTCAACATGCTTGCCTTCTTTGGTCAGGGGACTAACTATAAAAGGTGGCAGGTCATGTTGCATCTGTGTAAAGCTTTAGTTAGCCTAATTTGCAGTATTGTGTGTGGTTCTGGCTACCACACTATAGGAAGAATGTGGAGGCTTTGAAGAGGGTGCAGAAGAGCTTTTCCTAGATTGGAGTGCATTAGCTGTAAGTAGAGGTTGGACAAACTTGGATTGTTTTCATTGGAATGTTCAAGGTTGAGGGGTGAACTGATAGAAGTGTATAAAATTATGAGAGGCATGGATAGGGTGGTTAGAAGGATTTTTTTTCCCATGGTGGATATATTAAATACTACAGGAGATAGGTTTAATGTGAGAAGGGGAAAATTTAAAGATGTGTGAAGCATGTTTTTTTAAATACAAAGGGTGGTGGCTGCTTGGAACATGCTGTCAAGGGAAGTAGTAGAGGCAGATTCAATAGTAATGTTAGGAGGAATTTACCAGACACATGAACAGGCAGAGAACAGAGGGTTATGGACCATATGCAGCCAGGTGGGATTAGTTGAGAATAGTGTCATGGTTGAGAATAGTGTCATGGTCATTTCAGACATAGTGGGCCATAGGGCCTGTTCCTGTGCTACACTGTTCTAAGTTTGACAATGTGACATAATTTTCCTCTCATCAAAAATTTCAAATTGTTTCTAAAGGTACATCAGTTCTTGAAGAAAGCTTGGTAACAAAGTAACTAGTTTGTTTCCTTTGACAACAAATAAAATGTGAAATAATTAGTTTATCCTTGACCTATACCAAGGTTGATAAAAACAAGAAGTCATAGAGATGTACAGCATGGAAACAGACCCTTCGGTCCAACTCGTCCATGCCAACCAGATATCCAAACCTAATCTAGTCCCATTTGCCAGCACTTGGTCCAATTCCCTCTCAACACTTCCTATCCAATTAACCATCCGGATGCCTTTTAAAAGTTGCAATTGTACCAGCCTCCACCACTTCCTCTGGCAGCTCATTCCATACAGAACAATCCTGTACATGAAAAAGTTGCCCCTTAGATCCCTTTTAAATTTTTCCCCTCTCACCTTAAACCTATGGTCTCTAGTTCTGGGCTCCCCCACCTGAGGGAAAAGGCTTTGACTATTTATCCTATTCATGCCCCTCATGATTTTATAAACCTCTCTAAGGTCACCTCTCAGCTTCCAACGTTCCAGGGAAAGCAGCCCCAGCCTGTTCAACCTCGCCCGATATCTCAAACCCTCCAACTCTGGCAACATCCTTGTAAATATTTTCTGAACCCTTTCAAGTTTCATAACTTTTTTCCGATAGATGGAGGGGACCAGAATTGTGCACAATATTCCAAAAATGGACTAACCAATGTCCTGTACAGCCACAACATGACCGCCCAACTCCTGTACTCAATACTCTGACCAATAAAGGAAAGCATACCAAATGCCTTCTTCACTATCCTATCTACCTGTGACTCCATTTTCAAGGAACCATGAACCAAAATCTCTCTCTTCAGCAACACTCCCCAGGACCTTAAATTAAGTGTATAAATCCTGCCCTGACTTGCTTTTCCAAAATGTAGCACCTCACATTTATCTAAATTAAACACCATCTGCCACTCTTTGGCCCATTGTCCTATCTGATAAAGATCCCATTGTACTGTGAGGGAATCTTCTTTGAAGACCACAATTTTGGTGTTATCTGCAAACTTATTAACCATACCTCTTATGTTCACATCCAAATCATTTATATAAATGATGAAAAGCAGTGGACCCAGCAACGATCCTTGTGGCACACCACTGGTCACATGAACTATGTTCATAAAAGAATATCAGCTTTTTTTGCAGTGCTGGTTGGGTGCCAGTTTTCTCTGTCGAAGACAGTCACTTGTAAAAGGTAGGGGCTCTCTTTGATTTTTAACAATGTCTCGTATAATCCTTTTCTCATTCCAGCACAAACCAAAATTCTGGTTGGGGTTTTGGGTCTTGGGAGGGGTGGGGGTTCATGGGTGTGAGGTTTGGGGAGGACAGGTCCAGTAATGGAGAGCTAAATGGGGTCTGGGTGAGACATAGTGGAGGATGTTTGTGGTATGTTGGGTGTTGGTGTTAATTTAATAGTTATCCAGAAGTTAGACTAAAGTTGGAATCTTTAAGAGGCCTGAGTGAGGTGGGCTGTGACAAGAATTATTGCTGAGTCAAATGAGAACTCTGACAAAACCAATCTCCACATTGGGAGCATTTCCCACCATCGTTTATGCTTTTCACAAGTGGTGCGGTCAATTTCCCACTAGGCAGTGGTGAGTTGCCAATTAAGCAAGAAGTATTACTTCTTCAATACCTTGCTGACAACCCAATTCACCTCATCAATATTCAGCTTTCTATCTTACCAAACTCGCAAAATAAGGTAGAAGTTGATAAAACTCAACATGGAAACCAAAGCGAGTACCCAGTGAATGAGTTCCCTTTTACTCTGAGCAGCCTCCATGTCAGGCACTGGATATCAACATCTCAAGGTACACACCATGGGCAGAAAACACACACACCCCACATCCACAGACAATGGCATCAAATATATAACAACCTCTAAGAACCCCCATGGCACATCTCTGTTGCAGTTACAATAAGCTGCAGTGCTTGGGACTGCATTGGGAACTATCATTGTAATGCTGCAGCAAGGAGACTGTACTAAGGACATGTGCATAGTTCACAGACTGGACCAGACTCTTCCCTTGCTGTCATAGCACTCACTCACTGCGAACCTACCTGGATGCATACAACACCTTTGCCTTGCCTTATGTGCTTTGCCCTCTCAGCCACAGATCAGAGGCTTATATTATTTCTGTCTTGATGTTTAGTACAGTCACAAAGCCAGGAATCTTGCTGCGGTTGTCAGCAGGTTTTATTAAGGTCAAGGCAGATGGCCTTTGCTCAGACAGTCCCAGAATGATAATGACAGACTCTAACACCAATCCAGGAGTTTAGAAATTGTCTGTCAGCCGCTCAGAATCAGGATGCTCTTGAAAATAAGGAATGGTAGCACAGCTGTCACACTTGGGCAGGTAGGACATGCATCTGGCAAGTGAGCAGAAGGTATGTAGGGTTAATGGTGTTGAGGATTGGAGTTGGTGACACTGAATAAGGGAAGACGTTGTCAACAATGAGAGTGGCACTACATTTTGTACACTACATTGGTTTTGTGTTCAAAATCCCATGCAAGGACTGCATAAAACACTACATAGGACCAACAGGAAGACAGCTAACGATCTGCATCCATGAACACCAACTAGCCACGAAACGACATGACTAGCTATCCTTAGTTGCCACACACACAGATGACAAGCAACATGAATTCGACTGGGACAACACTACTATTATAGGACAAGCCAAACAGAGAACAGCCAGGGAATTCCTAGAGGCATGGCACTCATCCACAGATTCAATTAATAAACACATCGACCTGGACCCAATATACCGACCATTGCAGCAGACAGCTGGAACTGACAACTGGAAGCGGCAGAGACAAACCACTATAAATGCCGGAGGAGAGATCACAGAAGCACTTCACAGGAGGCTCCCAAGCACTGAGGATGTCACCTAGACAGGGGACGAAACGACTGCAACACAAATTCCCAGCTCGGCGAACAGAACCACAACAACGAGCACCTGAGCTACAAATCTTCTCCCAAACTTTGAAAACTTGATTGAGTTTTTTGAAGAAGTAACAAAGAGGATGGATTAGGGCAGAGCAGTTGATGTGATCTATATGGATTTCAGTAAGGTGTTCGACAAGGTTCCCCATGGGAGACTGATCTCATGGAATATAGGGAGGACTAGCTATTTGGATACAGAACTGGCTCAATGTAGAAGACAGAGGGTGGTGGTGGAGAGTTGTTTTTCAGACTGGAGGCCTGTGACCAGTGGAGTGCCACAAGGATCGGTGTTGGGTCCACTACTTTTCATCATTTATATAAATGATTTGGATGTGAGCATAATAGAGTAAATAAGTTTCCAGATGACACCAAAATTGGAAGTGTAGTGGTCCTCAAAGAAGATTACCTCTGATTTAAAATGGGATCTTGATCAGATGGGCTGAGGAGTGGCAGATGGAGTTTAATTTAGAAAAATGTGAGGTGCTGCATTTTGGGAAAATAAATCTTAGCAGGACTTATACACTTAAGGTTCTAGGGAGTGTTGCTGAACAAACAGACCTTGGAGTGCAAGTTCATAGCTCCTTGAAAGTGGAGTCACAGGTAGATAGGATAGTGAAGAGGGTGTTTGGTATGCTTTCCTTTATTGCGCAGAGTATTGAGTATCAGAGTTGGGAGGTCATGTGGGGGCTGTACAGGACATTGGTTAGGCCACTGTTGGAATATTGCATACAATTCTGGTCTCCTTCCTAGCGGAAGGATGTTGTGAAACTTGAAAGGGTTCAGAAAAGATCTACGAGGATGTTGCCAAGGTTGGAGGATTTGAGCTATGGGGAGAGGTTGAATAGGCTAGGGCTGTTTTCCCTGGAGTGTCAGAGGCTGAGGGGTGACTTTATAGAGGTTTATAAAATCATGAGGGGCATGGATAGGATAAATAGACCAAGTATTTTCCCTGGGGTGGGGGAGTCCAGAACTAGGTTTAGAGTGAAAGGTGAAAGACATAAGAGACCTCAGGGGCAACTTTTTATTGCTGGGCGGTACGTGTATAGAATAAACTGCCAGAGGAAGTGGTGAAAGCTGATACGATTGCAATATTTAAAAGGCATCAGTATGGGTATATTAATAGGAAGTTTTGGAGCGACATGGGCCAAGTGCTGGCAGGTGGGACTAGATTGGGTTGGGATATCTGGTCTTTATGGACAAGTTGGACCGAAGGGTCTGTTTCCATGCTGTACATCTCTATGACTCTACCTGGCGAATAGTTTTGTGATGCTTTTCAACAATCAGATTGTGCGATCTTTGCCCCAAAATAATGTCTGCTAAGTGATTCAGAAATAAACATTGTATAACATGTAAACAGAATTCTCTCTTGATAAAGTAAAGTAATAATTTGATCAAATAGGTGTCAAAGTTTATTAGCAAATGGCCTTAATGAGTACATAGCGATGAAACCAGTTTTTTTTAACATATAGAATTCAGGAAAGTAAAAATCAAATGATTGAAAGTAGCTAGTAACTTCTCTTTAGCAGGTTTGTCAGCATTTAAAGTAATTACTGTGTGAAAAGGCCCACACCCATCAATGAATTTTCTTTAATAGACCAGTTAAATTGCATAATGTTCACATGCATTTAACTAATGCAATGTGTGTTGTGCAATGTGGGTGTGGAACACCCAAAGGATACACAGGAAAATTTATGAGATCACCTCCAGGAGGTGGGAAACACTGGTGCCTTTTCATTGAAAATCTCAAAGTCCATATTCAGTCATTTCATATGTTCACGATTCCCCTTTACTGTCAGCTCTTGGCTACAGAGTCCGGGCAGGCGTTAACAGAATTCAGTTGTCCCTTGGCAGAAACCAGTATCAGCTGGTGCTACATTGCTAAAATCAGGTACTGATGTGAGACTGGTAACTGGAGATCAATATATCCTTTTGATTAATGTATGCAGTGTTTTGTATGCAATTAACATTCAGCACTGTACTAAGTGAAAGCATTTAAAGCCAATCCAAACATTTGTAGAAATACTTGCAATTCATTTTTGTGAGGATCTCAGTAGCACTTCAACAGTAGATACATGAAAAAAGAGCCCTCTTGATCATTTCTAACATGAAAATGTCTTTAAGTTCTTTTATTGAAGTATGATGGCTAGAATATAGATTCTATCATTAAGTACCACTCCAGAAAGTTTCAGAATAAACATAAGAAGTAGAACAAGTGTAGACCATTTGTTAAGCCTATTCTGCTCAACATGATCATGGCGATTTCTAGCTTAATTCCATGAAACAGACCACAACACACTGCAGCACCCAGGAATTACAAGCAGCAGAAGGAAAATATGCAATGTGTTCAAGAACAATGGGTACCCGATAAACATAGTCCACTGATTCTAAAACAACAAACCCAAACAAGTAGACACAACACACCCAGAAACTCTAGCCACACTACCATACATCAAAGACATCTCTGATGAATACCAGGCTATACCTATCCCTTGTCATCATGGTAGCCCACAAACCTACAAACACATTGAAACAACTACTGATGAACCTAAAGGACCCTATACCAACAACCAGCAAAACGAATGTCATTTACAAAATACCATGCAAAGCCTGTAACAAACACTACATTGGACAGACAGGTAGAAAACTAGCTACAAGGATACATAAACACCAACTAGCCACCAAATGACATGACCCACTATCATTAATATCCTTACAAACATACAAAGAAGAACACCATAGAGATGTACAGCATGGATCAGACCCTTCAGTCCAACCCATCCACGCCGACCAGATATCCCAACCCAATCTAGTCCCACCTGCCAGTACCCGGCCCATCTTCCTCCAAACCCTTCTTATTCACATATCCATCCAAATGTCTCTTAAATGTTACAATTGTACCAGCCTCCACCACATCCTCTGGCAGCTCACTCCATACAAGTACCACCCTCTGTGTGAAAAAGTTGCCCCTTAGGTCTCTTTTATATCTTTCCCCTCTCACCCTAAACCTATGCCCTCTAGTTCTGGACTCCCCACTCCCAGGGAAAATACTTTGTCAATTCATCCTATCCATGCCCCTCATAATTTTGTAAACCTCTATAAGGTCACCCCTCAGCCCACTTTGACTGGGACAACATATCCATCCTAAGACAGGCTAAATAGAGACACACATGGGAATTCCTAAAATTCCTAGCATTGAAACCAGAACTCCATCAATAAGCACATCAATTTGGATCCCATTACCAACCTCTGAGAAAAAGAACAGAAGTGATATCACCCACCACAACAGACCCAGACACATAAATAGAAAGTGGAACAGAACATGAGCACTTCAATGGAGGTTGACTGATGATGTTACCTAGCATGGTGACGAAATGTCCAAGAACAAATCTACCAGCTCAGCAAACAAACTTATAACCACAACCAGGACCTTTATTAAAATTGTTTACCACCTGCCTATATTCCTTCATATCGCAAAAGACCAGAGAATGGTCTTTCCTGCCCTTAAATGTGTTAATTAATGGAATATCCATAATGTACTGCGAAAGCCAATTCAAAAGGTTCATAATACTTCAAGTTAATAAAATTATCCTTAACTCAGTCCAATATGATTGAGCTCTTATTCCCAGGATAAGCCCCATTTTCTCACTTCCCCAGCAAGTAGAATCAATGGACAGAAAATAAACTTCTGCTGTATTCCACTGTAGTTATGCTAGCTGCTTCTTCAGTCTTCCTTATTTTGCAATTGGCTCTGCACAACTCATTTAAACACCTCCTATATGCTGTTACATAAATCAATGTCAGTCAACTTGAGCCCAATTCCAAGTAGACAGAAATTCAATTGTCTAGACTTCAATATAGATTGACATCATTTTCAGTCAGATGTAGTAAGGATGTTGGCATGGGTTTTACACTGGCACATACACTGGCATGGGTAAATGGAAGCATTTATGTTGTTCTTTTAGGGAGTGTTTTTGTGAAATAAGTGTAATAAATAGAATGCAAAGAATTCAATTTAAAAGCTCTTAACAAGTGAGGCTGTATTTATAATACTTAGGGTCAAGAGTGTGATGCTGGAAAAGCACAGCAGGTCAGGCAGCATCTGAGGAGCAGGAGAGTCTGTGCTTTGGGTAAAAGCCCTTCAAACTGATGAAGGGTGTTTGCCCAAGATATTGACTCTCCCGTTCCTCGGATGCTGCCTGATCTGCTGTGCTTTTCCAGCATCACACTCTCTATTCTAATCTTCAGCATCTGCAGTCCTCACTGTTGCTCTTGTAATACTTGATCTTTGCTGTGATTAAACATGCATTGGGAGTTTGGGTGTTGAAATTCTGCCCCTGGCACTCATCTATGCAAGAATTAATAACAGCCAGGATCTCAAATTTGTTTTTAAGTTTTCTCTTGGAAATATTGACAAGTATGTTTGCTTTAGTAGAAGTATAGATATATAGTAGCAGTTGATTTCTTGCATTGGCTTTGATTATGAAGCTAGCTATTTTAAAATTATTGCCTTTGATTTCTCTGCAATTTAATAGATTGCTAGCCTTTTCTTCCATTACACTCAGGTAACCAGTTATAATTAATAACTTTTACTTCTGAAGCCAGTCCTACTCACTACAAGTGCAGGTGTGACTTTGGATGAGTAGAGTGTATGGAGCTCTGAACAGTGCTGTTTCTATATGCCCATGTTGTGCCTCACTTGGAAGAAGTTAGGTCAGCATTGATTAGAAAAAATAGTCCATTGCATAATATGGATCTTCTTTACCTTGGTAAGTACAAAACCAATCTATCAGAAGATCATATTAATATCAGCATCCAAACAATGAATAATCAGTGTTGCTATCGATTCTCTTCCTCACATTTCCTTCTTCCAATGTAAAATCCCTACATACTTAAAGCACCGAGTAACTACAGCATAAAATCCAATCATTAGAACGACAAATTAAACATTCATTGTTTACTTCAATAGTCAGACCTACCTCAGCCGTTCCTGAAAAACGATACGGTGTTGCTTTCATCAGTAATACGATGTCGAGGAATCTTGAATCTGTTGTGTCCTCACAAAAATAGACATTACATGGAGTGGGGTGCTCATATTTCACACTCATCAGTATGTATATAATCATCAACAAGCCTGACAAACTGTGTGCCCATCCTAAATTATGCCTCTCAAAGTGCCTTTGGGGATCATACATCTGAAAACTAGACCATGTGAAACACACCACTAAATGCCTGCAGCGCCTTCAGAGCACAGCTCTGACATTAAGCAGACACCCTGAGATGAACAGGCTTGGCCTCTGCTGAACCCAGGAAGCTCTGTAACAGCATCTGGACCTGGAGGAAAATATCACTTTCAAGCAGAAATGCAATAATGGCCAGGACATGTTTTATCTCATGTAAGGAGAAGGGAGGGGGGGAAAAGAATCTGTTGCTCGATGCAGAAGGATGATGAAAAAGAGTGTACTGTATGTTTTCATATTTTAAATCTAAGAAGATTAAATAGTATTAAAGTCTAGAAAATTTGATACCACGTGTAATAATCAAGATAAATCAAGTAATGACAAATAAGGAATGTGGCGATTAATACATAGCTGCACAGAGGTTAAATCTATTTTCAACCTTTCAACTTAATTCCTTCAGTCTTTCCAAAATATTCCACAGGAACATTGCCATGGCAAACACTACAACAGAGTAAATCGACAGGATCAATGTAGCAGTCAAAATCTACAACTGAAGACAGCATGGATAAGAGATGGAGTTGTAATATTTTACATTTTATTTCAGTGCAACACCACCCTTCAAGTGCAGGCCCAGTGAACTAACTTCTATTGAAAGAATTATGCACTTTACAAAAGCAATGTACTGCAGATGCTGGGAAGTATAAAGAAAACATTATGAATACTCAACAGATCAGACAACATCTGAGGACACGTAAAGAAAATTAACCATTCAGGGCAGCGGCCTTTCAACAAAACTATTAACAATTTTAAGATGTAAAAGTTTCCAAGTAAGTACAGAAGTTAGGAAAGGAAATAGGAAAGAATGGACAAAAAGCAATATGTATGATAGAACAGAAGGCTGATGAAATGGCAAAAGAAATTATGCTGCAAATCAAAGGGGAATGACTGTGAGAAAACTAAAGAAACAAAAGATGCTTCTAGACAAGAGACCAATGACAGTGACAGAATCATTATCAAAAGCTGCTCTCTAAAAATAGGAGCAGTGGTTATGATCTTAAATTATTTTAAAATTGATTTCAGGGGATGTGAGTTTCATTGGCTGAGCCAACATTTTTTGCCTAGCTTGAGTTGCCCTTGAAAAGGTGGTACAGAGCTGCCTTCTTGAATCACCTGTTATTGGTATAGGGAGACTCACAATGCCTTTAGAGATGGAGTTTAAGGATTTTGATCTCACAACAGCAATATATTTCCAATTCAGGCTAGCAAGCAGTTGAAGGGAAATTGCAGGTGATGGTATTCCCTTATATCTGCTGTCATTGTCCTTTTTAGATGGTTGTGGTCATGGGTTTGGATAGTGATATCTGAGGGGAGACTTGGTGAATTTCTGCAGTACATCTTATAGGCGGTACACACTGCAGCTATTGTGCATCAGTAGTGGAGGAAGCAAGTGTTTGAAGGTGGGATGAAAATTAAGCCTGCTGTTTGGTCCTGGTTCTTGGCTGTTATTGCAGCTGTATTGATCCAGATAATTTGGAAGGAGTCCATCATGGATTTGTGCCTTGAAGATAACAAACAGAGGAGTCTGGATGTGAATTACTTGCTGCAAAATTCTCAGTCTCTAACCTGCTCTTGAGGCTATTGTATTTATTTGGTTGGTCCAGTTCAATGTTTCGGTCAATGGTAACCTGTAGAATCATGACAGTGAGTAATTCAGAAATAGTGAGATTGAAAGACCAGCAATGATGGTCAGCTTCACTTTTGTTGGCGATGGTCATTGCCTTGCACTTGTTGGGTATGAATGTTATTTGCTGCTTGTCAGCCCAAAGCTGGATATTGTCCAGATCTTGATGTATTTGGGCGTGGACTGCTTTAGTACCTGAGGAGCCACAAATGGTGCTGAATGTTGTGCAATCATCAGTGAACATTTCTACTTCTGATTTTATGACGGAGGGAGGATTATTGTTGAAGCAGCTGAAAGTATGGGCCTAGTCATTACCCAGAGGAACACCTGCAGAGATGTCCTGGAGCTGAGATGACTCCAGTAACCACAACCATCATCCTATGTGCCAGGTATGACTCAGTAGGGAGTTTTCCTCCTGATTCCCATTGACTCGGTTTTGCGAGGACTCCTTAATGACACACTCGGTCAAACATAACCTTGATATCAACGGCAGTTACTTTCACCTCGCATCTGGAATTCAACTCTTTCATCCTTGTTTGTGTCAGTGTGAAGGTTATTTCAAGGCAGCTGTTGATCTGCAGTTAATACCTTCTACCACTTTATTGACGATTGAGAGTAAACTGATGGGATGGCAATTGACTGTATTTTTTGTGTACAGAAAGCACCTGTGCAACTTTCCTCATGAGGTTAATGCAAGTATTGTGGTTGTACTGGAAAACCTTGGCTAGGATGCAGCAAATTCTGTCTCCATTATTGCCAGAATGTTGTCAGGGCCCATAACCTTTGCACTCTCCAATGCTTCCTGCCATTTCTTAATATCACACGGAGTCAATTGAATTGGCTGGACATTTCAGCGGAGGCTGAGGCATCCACTTGGCATTCCTGTCTGAAGATTGTTGCAAATTCTTCAGTCTTTTCCATTGTAATAATATGCTGACCTCTCCCATCATTGAGAATGGACACATTTGTGGAGAGTCCTCATCCATTTGGTTGATTGTCCACAGCTATTCATGACTAGATCTGACAAAGCTTCGATCTGATTGGTGGTGGGATCACCTAGCCCTGCCACTTGCTTCAATCATTTTCGGCCCAAAACATTGACTTTCCTGCTCCTCGGATGTTGATTGACCTGCTGTGCTTTCCCAGCTTCACAGCTATTGATTCTGACATCCAGCATCTACTAACTCCCTGTCACTTGCTTCGCTAAGTTGACACCTCATTTATTTGCTATGCCTTGCTCTTGGCATGCTCTCCTGCACTCTTCATTGGGCAAGCGTTGATTCCCCAATTTGATAGCAATGGTAGAGTAGGAAAACACCAGGATATAAGATTGCAGGTTGTGTGAAGCAATTCTTCTACTTCTATGCCCCATTGTCTTGAGTTGCTAGTCCTGTTTGAAGTCTATCCCATTTGGCACACTGATAGTGCCACACAACACAATGGAGAGCATTGTCAATGTGAAGATAGGCCTTCTGGGACTACTCATGCTTTTTGACCCATGGTGCGTAGGCAAGCTGGCCAAGTGGCAGATCTTGTGTATCCAAAAGCTAAAATCCAAAATATCATTGACAGAGTTAGGAGGAAATATCACATGTGGGTGGTTAAGAAGGCATTTAGCATGCTTGCCTTCATTGCTCAGACCATTGAGTATAGGAGTTGGGATGCCATGTTGAGGTTGTACAAGACATTGGTGAGGCCTCTTCTGGAGTATTGTGTCCAGTTCTGGTCACCCTGTTACAGGAAGGATATTATTAAGTTGGAGACGGTTCAGAAAAAAAATTACTAGGATATTGCTGGGAATGAGAGAATTGAGTAATAAAGATAGGTTGTGACTTTTTCACTGGAGTGTAGAAGGTTGAGGGGTGACCTTCGAGATTTATAAAATCATCAGGGGCATAGATCAGCTGAATAGCAAGCGTCTCTCCCTGAGGGAAGGGGAGTTCAAAACTAGGGTGCATTTTTTTTAAGATGAGAGGAAAAAGATTTGAAAATGACATGAGGAACAAGTTTTTACACAGAGTGGTTTGTGTGTATGGAATGAACTGCCAGAGGAAGTGATGGATGCAGGTACAGTTACAACATTTTAAAAATATTTGGATAAAAACATTAATAGGAAAGTTTTGAAGGGATGTGGACCAAATTCAGGCAAGTGAAACTAGTTTGGTTTGGGAACATGGTCAGTGTGGATTAGTTTAACCAAGGGTCTGTTTCCATGCTGGATGACTCTATGACTGTATGGAAACCTGGTTGAAAAATGTGGTGCTGGAAAAGTACAGCAGATCAGGCAGCACTTGAGGAGCAGGAGATTCAATGTTTTGGGCATAAGCCCTTCATCAGGAATGTCAATGTATCTTCTACCACATACCAGATTTGAAAATGAGGAATTTTGCAAAGTTTATTTGATGGGGACATGTCAATGTGGACAGTTTCAATGATCCCAGTGGTCTCAATGACAACTATGCTCAGGAAGATGAGACAATTTCCTCCAGTGGGCTGAAGGCATGTAACCATCCCTGTGCTGGCTGGGTGGACAGAAAATTAGAGAAGCTTTTGGTTAGGGCAAATTGTCTGTATTGTCATTCACCGGAATGGGTGAGTGCACTTTTAACCTTAGATTTGCAGCTGTGGCACAGTCACTGATATTGACAAGTGATAGAAATTTACTTCCAGATGATTCAATGAATTCAGAAGTATTCGTGCAGTGTTTTGATCAGACTAAGTTAAAAATCACACAACATCAGGTTTAATTGGAAGCACACTGGCTTTCGGAGCAACGCTCCTTCATCATGTGGTAGTGGATCATAACACAGAGTTTATAGCAAAAATTTACAGTGTGATGTAACTGAAATTATACATTGAAAAATTGATTGTCTGTTAAGCCTTTCATCTGTTAGAATACAGTGATAGATTAGATTAGATTACAGAGTGGAAACAGGCCCTTCGGCCCAACAAGTCCACACCGACCCGCAACCCACCCACGCCCCTACATTTACCCCTTACCTAACACTAGGGGCAATTTAGCATGGCCAATTCACCTAACCTGCACATCTTTGGACTGTGGGAGGAAACCGGAGCACCCGGAGGAAACCCACGCAGACACAGGGAGAATGTGCAAACTCCACACAGTCAGTCGCCTGAGGCAGGGATTGAACCCAGGTCTCTGGCGCTGTGAGGCAGCAGTGCTAACCACTGTGCCACCATGCCACCCATGATAGTTTCACTTCTTTCATGTGTAAGTCGCAAAACCTTTTTTTGAAGTTGCATTCTCGGTTTAGCTGTTAACAATGGTGATAGCTAGACAATATGTTGAAGGTGTTAGCCCCCTGTGTTCTCTGTCTATGACCTGATGTTTAGATTGATTCTAATCTAAAAAGTAAGATAACAGAGTTTTACATAAATTTATGCAGTTTTTGAGCAAAGTACAATGTAACCCTGCAAGTACAAATTCACCCCACAAAATATATGTGTGCATGTGGGTCTTTGTCTGTGTGTGTGTGTGCGTGTCAGTCTGGGGTGGGGGTTGTGCGTGTGAGAATGTGTGTGTGTGTGTGTGTGAGTGTGGTGAGTGCAGAGTGTCTTAAGGGGGTGCGTGTGGGACTGTGTGTGTCTATAAGGGTGTGTGTGGGTGTCGTGTGTGTGTGTGTGTGTGTGTGTGTGTGTGTGTAGGAATATCTGTGTGTGTGTGTGTGTGTAGTGCAATGGTGATCACCTGTAATGTGACATGAACCCAAGGTCCCAGTTGAGACCCTCCCTATGGGTACCGAACTTAGCTATCAGCCTCTGCTCGGCCACTTTTCTCTGCTGCCTGTCCCGAAGTCCACCTTGGAGGATGGTCACCGGAAGGTCCGAGGCTGAATGTCCTGGACCACTGAAGTGTTCCCCAACTGGGAGGGAACCCTCCTGTCTGTTGATTGTTGTGCGGTGCCCATTCATCCGTTGTTGTAGCCTTTGCTCGGTTTCCCTAATGTACCATGCCTCCGGGCATCCTTGCCTGCAACATATAAGATAGACAACGTTGGCTGAGTCACATGAGTACCTGCCATGTACAAGGTGGGAGGTGTTCCCACACGTAATGGTGGTATCTATGTCCACAATCTGACACGTCATGCAGCGTCCACCGTGACAGGGTTGTATGGAGTTGTCCTGAGAGCCGGGCAGTTTGCTACGAACAATGATCTGTTTGAGGTTTGGCGGTTGTTTAAAGGCGAGCAGAGGAGGGTGGGGAAGGTTTTGGTGAGGTGCTGATCCTCATTGATAATGTGTTGCAGGTCACGAAGAACATGGCGTGGTTTTTCAGCTCCTGGGAAGTACTGAACAACGAAGGGTACCCTGTCAGTTGCAGCACGGGTCTGTATCCTGAGGAGGTCATTACGATTCCTTGCTGTGGCACGTCGGAACTGGCGGTCGATGAGTTGAGCATCGTACCCTGTTCTTGTGAGGGCATCCTTGAGTACTTCCAGGTATCCGTCACATTCCTCCTCATCTGAGCAGATCCGGTGTATGCATAGGGCTTGTCCATAGGAAATGGCTGTTTTAATATGTTTCGGGTGGAATGGAGAAGTGTAGCATTGTGAGGTTGTCTGTGGGTTTGCGGTAGAGTGTGGTGCTGAGGTGTCCATCCTTGATGGAGACGCATGTGTCCAAGAATGAGACAGATAGTCGAGAGTAGTCCATGGTGAGTTTGATGGTGGGATGAAACTTGTTGATATCACTGTGTAGTTTTATAAGTGATTCCTCGCCATGGGTCCTGTGGAAGAAAATGTTGTCAATGTACCTGGTGTACAATGTTGGTTGGAGATCCTGCATAGAGAAGAAGTCTTGTTCGAACCTGTGCATAAAAATGTTGGCATATTGGGCTGCAAATTTGGTCCCCATGGCTGTTCCATGTGTCTGGATGAAGAACTGGTTGTCAAAGGTGAAAACGTTGTGATCGAGGATAAAGCGGATGAGTTGTAGGATGGTGTTTGGAGACTGTCAGTTGTTGGTGTTGAGTACTGAGGCTCAAGGATGCCCTCACAAGAATGGGGTACGATGCTCAACTCATCGACCGCCAGTTCCGACGTGCCACAGCAAGGAACCGTAATGACCTCCTCAGGAGACAGACACGTGCTGCAACTGACAGGGTACCCTTCGTTGTTCAGTACTTCCCAGGAGCTGAAATATTACTCCATGTTCTTCATGACCTGCAACACATTATCAATGAGGATCAGCACCTCACCAAGACCTTCCCCACACCTCCACTACTTGCCTTTAAACAACTGCCAAACCTCAAACAGATCATTGTTCGTAGCAAACTGCCCAGCTCTCAGGACAACTCCATACAACCCTGTCACGGTGGATGCTGCAAGACGTGTCAGATTGTGGACATAGATACCACTATTACGCATGGGAACACCTCCCACCTTGTACATGGCAGGTACTCATGTGACTCAGCCAACGTTGTCTATCTTATACGTTACAGGCAACGATGCCCGGAGGCATGGTACATTGGGGAAACCGAGCAAAGGCTACGACAACGGATGAATGGGCACCGCACAACAATCAACAGACAGGAGGGTTCCCTCCCGGTTGGGGAACACTTCAGTGGTCCAGAACGTTCAGCCTTGGACCTTCGGGTGACCATCCTCCAAGAGGTGGACTTCGGGACAGGCAGCAGCGAAAAGTGGCCGAGCAGAGGCTGATAACTAAGTTCGGTACCCATAGGGAGGGTCTCAACTGGGACCTCGGGTTCATGTCACATTACAGGTGATCACCATTGCACTACACACACACACAGATATTCCTACACACACAGACATGCACACACACACATTCTCACACTCACAACCCCCAACCCAGACAGACAGACAGACAAAGACCCACATGTACACATATATTTTGTGGGGTGAATTTGTACTTGCAGAGTTACATTGCACTTTGCTCAAAAACTGTATACATTCATGTAGAACTGAGCTCAAAAACTGCATGAATTTATGTAAAACTCTATTATCTTACTTTTTAGATTAGAATCAATCTAAACATCATGGCATAGACAGAGAACACAGGGGGCTAACACCTTCAACATATTGTCTAGCTATCACCATTGTTAACAGCTAACCCGAGAATGCAACTTTACTAAAAAGGTTTTGTGATTTACATATGAAAGAAATGAAACTATCACTGTATTCTAACAGATGAAAGGCTTAACAATCAATTTTTCAACGTATAATTTCCGTTACATCACACTGTAAATTTTTGCTATAAACTCTGTGTGTTAGGATTGAGCCCTCCACTATCACCTGATGAAGGAGCATCGCTCCGAAAACTAGTGTGCTTCCGATTAAACTTGTTGGACTATAACCTGATGTTGTGTGATTTTTAACTTTGTACACCCCAGTCCAACACCGGCATCTCCGAATCTTGATCAGACTAGGTTACCTGTTCCTTGAATAGAGTTAATTTCAAATGTTGCTAAATTAACAGGGATGCAACTGTAAGTGTTGTTCCTAACTTTCCTATGTTCATTTGTTTTTAATTGCAAATGGCTTGGTGGCTGATAAGGTATTACCATCTCCATAGATTTTGGAAAAGCCTGTTGAGATTATAGCAATTGAACTCGTATAATAAAAACTGAGCGATGTAATTGCTTCAATGACCTTTGTAGCCCTATTGCAGGAATTGATGTTTTGACTGAAGATGTATCCAGAGAGCCAGAAAGTGAGCTAGTAATATAAAAAGGATGTTGGAACCTCAAGTTGAGAAGGAGAACTCCTTTGAATTTTTAAAAATGCAAGAAAATACATGCAAAATGTGGCAAAGCAGATAGCAGCACTGCTCAAAGCTGATTGTGAAAGCAAGGAAAGCTTTGAAGGAGTGTGTAACAGCTGAATCCAACGCTGATATGATACAGCTGCCAGGAACAATACATTTTACTGAAAGTAAATTGTTGCTATATGTGGTACATATGCCTTTAAGGCAGCATTTATTAAACTGCTGTCAATCGTTACTCACCTCCTGACTAGTTGCGATGCATTACTGTCATGACTTTGTTCACAATATGAAGCAGCAGCACATATAAGGCAGATGAGACTACACTGGCTCTCAGTTCACATTTACGCATATGGTCTTATCCTATAATGAGGAACCCACATTACCATTTTATCAATCCTTGTCATTTAATTGGTATACTTCCAATGAGAAAAAGAATGTAAAATATAAATTACAATTTCCAAATCAGCAATCATTCACGATAGAAGGCAAGAGACAATGCTCAAGTCTGATGGAATTTGAAAAGCAAAAAAATTAAAACTGAGGAAAGAAGTATTAAATTTTCCTGATTGCACACCAACATAATATTGACAAAGTTATAAAGCAGCTAAATGAGATTTTATTTAACAGAAAATAAATTGGTTGTGCAAGAGGACAGTATCAAACCTATCTCCAGAAAAAGAAATCTGAAGGAATAAATCATAGGAAATGATTGTGGGTGACATGGTGGCTCAGTGGTCAGCACTGCTGCCCCACAGTGCCCGAGACCCGGGTTCAATTCCCACCTCAGGCGACTGACTGTGTGGAGTTTGCATGTTCTCCCCATGTCTGCGTGGGTGTGCTCCGGTTTCCTCCCACAGTCCAAAGATGTGCAGGTCAGGTGAATTGGCCATGCTAAATTGCCTGCAGTGTTAGGTAAGGGGTATGGGTGGGTTGCGCTTTGGTGGGCCGGTGTGGACTTGTTGGGCCGAAGGGCCTGTTTCCACACTGTAATCTAATCAGAAATAACTTAAAGATAAAAGTGATCCTGAATTTAAACTGAGTGAGATTTTTTATATTTACTCATGGGATGTGGGTGTCGCTGGCTGGCCAACATGTATTGCCCATCCCTAACCGCCCTTTAACTGAGTGGCTTGCTAGGCCATTTCAGAGGGCAGTTGAGAGTCAACCACACTGCTGTGGGTCAGGAGACACATGTCGGCCAGACCAGGTGAGGATAGCAGACTTGCATTCCTGAAGGACATTAGTGAACCAAGTGGGTTTTTCTGACAGCTGACAATGGTTTCATGGTCATCAGTAGATTCTTAATTCCAGATTATTATTCAATTCAAAATCCACAATCTGCCATGGCAAGATTTGAATCCAAAAGGTAGTATCCCTACCTTTTGAGGCTCTTTTTAAGTCCCATCTGCTGCAGAGGTGTGTTTTAATATGTTTGAACTGGTTGATTAGAAAATATCTATCCTGAGGTAATACCCCATGCTGGAGTATAAACAAAGGGGCTCTTGCAGCACAGTGGTGGTGTCCCTACCTCTGAGCTAGAAGGTTAGGGTTTAATTCCAACCATTTCCACAGGTGTGTCATAACATGTCTGAACCAGCCGATTAAAAATATCTACAATAAGTGTTACTTTTAATGTTACAGAGTTTCACCTTCACAACAGAATAATGTGCAGCTTTATTGGCACAGTTCTCACATCCTTACAAAATAATACTTCATTCAGGTTACCATGAGGAACCATGGTGAATGCCATTACTCATACTAACTAAAGTAACAAAAGACCAATTCAAAGAGCGCAGGCAATCAAACTATCCCAAGGAGGCAAAAAGAAGTTAAAGATCAGTAATATTTGGAAATGAATGTGCTAGAGTGCCATTTTGAAATACACAAGACAAGTTGGACCAGTTTGACTTATTTGCCAATTTTACTGGGTTTTCCTTCTGGGAAAACAGTTCAGTTTCAAAAACAAGACTAGTAATTAAAGATTTGCGTTTGGAGCAGAAACAGCCAATCAACTCCCTCTCTCACAGATAAATTATATTTCTTAAACGTAGCTCCATATAGCTTTCCAATGCCCTGAAGGCAATTGGTATCAGCTTTGACAGAACTTCAGCACAGCTTCCTTTTCCCATGGGTCACATCTATAGCTATCGTTTCTCTCAATCCCAGTAGCAATGCAGTTAAATTGGTGAAGCTTCTTTTGATTACATGCAATTTTGATTACATTTTGCATTAACTGTAACTATGGCTTATGATGAACAGTTGCATGTATATTGTTGATAATATTATTCCAACTTGTTCCAGAAGAAAATACATTCAAATGTAAGGACTCATGAATGCTAATAATTTGCATACACCAGTGATGAGACAATTCACATAAAGAAACAAGTAGGTGCTCATTTGTGCATATCCAATAAAATGAACTAATGAAATAATCTAGTTTTCCATGGCAGTAGAACTGACCATCATTTATACTAAATCAGAAGTGAAGGTGAGCCCTTGTTAGGCCATACAATGTGTTTCCATAGCAATGTTTTTACTGTTTCTATTTCCCAATGAATTTAACCAGCATCTGATTCTTCATCATTCATTGTTTCCTTCGCACGTGCACCGTAGATTCTATAAGGCACATTTGCACATCCTCACCTGTTCCTCCCAATAGATTTTCTGCCAACACTATTCACTTTTTGTTTTGTGTTATCTGGCATGTTCAGGGGGATGTTTGAAAGCAGAATGTGTTTAGATGTGGCTTGTCAGTAAAAAACATAACATGAACCCTTTGTAGTGGGTCAATTCCAGTTCTGTCTGAACCGGTCTGAACTCACTGGGCTGTCAGGATGCAGGTCAGGCTGGGTCAGCACAGCTTTGATTAATATTATCACGCAGGAGCAATGGTTGCGAAACTGAAAGGTTTGAATAGCAGACAAAATGTACACTTTGACTGTCTCTTCTTTCATTGTCAAAATTCTGTCGCTCCGAACAGTTTAAAAAAAATAATTTCTGGGATGTGGGTGTTGCTGGCTGGCCAGCATTTATTACCCATCCCTAGTTGCCCTTGAGAGGGTGATGGTGAGCTACCTTCTTGAATCGCTGCAGTCCACCTGCTGTGGGTTGACCCTTAGGGAGGGGATTCCAGGATTTTGACATAGTAACATTGAAGGATCAGTAGTATATTTCCGAGTCAGGATGGTGAGTGGCTTGGAGGGGAACTTGAAGTTGGTGGTGTTCCCATATATCTAGTGCCCTTGTCCTTCTAGATGGAAGTGGTCATGGGTTTTGAAGGTGGTGTCTGTGGATATTTGGTAAATTTCTGCAGTACATCTTGTAGATAGTACACACTGCGCTGCTGAGCATTGGTGGGGAGGTTCTTGTGACTCTCTAGGTTCCCCTTGCCAAATCTGATAACAGAATACTTTGGCCTCAAATTTTAAACCATTTTAAATTGTGTTGATGCATTGATTTGAGGAGAGGGGTTGAGTTCAGTGGTGGGTATATCATGGATGTAACAATTCAGAAGCCCAGGCTCAGAGTCTGCAGACAGGGGAACAACACAGCTACTGACCGAATTTAATGCAATTAATGACTCTGGATTAAAAAGCTAGTCTAATGGTGACCATGAAACCATTGTTGATTATCAAAATACCCTGTCTGGCTCACTTACTTCCCTAAGAGAAGGAAATCTGCAATCTTACCTGGCATGGCCTATTTGCAATTCTAGACTTGCGGCAATTTGACTCTGAAATAGAGTTGTGTCAAACTGCTATACAGTCTAAGAAAAGAAATGAAACTAGATGGTTCACCCAGCATCAGGCGAGGAACTGGAATTGAAATTGACACATCCAACCCTGCAAAATGCCCCTTACTAACATAAAAACAAAGTTTTGTGGATGCTGGGAATCTGAAACAAATCTGAAATTGCTGGGGAATTTAGCAAGTCAGCAGGCCTGGCAGCTTTCTATGTAGACAGGGTGAGCAGAGTTAACATTTTGAGTCCAGTAACCTTTCTTCAGAACTCGCTTGTGCCAAGATTAGGAGAACTGTCCCACAGACTAGTCCAGCAACAGCCTGGCAAAGTCATGCTCGTGGAATCATAGCTCACAGATTACATTCTAGACACTATCATTCACAGTGCTGGGTATGTGCTACCCCATTAGCAGGGCACCACCCTTGGTTAAGGAATCAATACTCCTCCATGCTGAAAATCCAATGGAAGAAGCACTGATGGTGGCAAGTGTTATCCTGTATAGCAGTTCTGAAAGGGTTAATGCTAAAGTTTCACCTGATCAGATGATATCATAAGCATAGACATGATAAATAGTAGAACAGTTTAGGCTCTTGGAAAGGACAAACCTGTTATTTTAAGAGGTTCCAATAGCAAATCTACCCAATGACACATTGGCAGTGGTTGTCAATGCATGCTCATACGATAACAAGGGCACAGACCATATTCTGGGAGACTTCGATGTCCAAGATCACAAATGGCTTGGCAGCACCATGGTGAACTGAAATGACTTAGCTTTAAAGGACTCAAAATGTTAACTCCTAAAGGACATAGCTGCTAGATTGGATATGCAACATGTTAACAGGATCAATAAGAAGGATAAACATACTTGATTTCATTCTCATCAATCTACCTGTTACAGATGTATCTATCCATGACAATATTGCTCAGAGTAACCAACTTTTGCAGAAATAAGGTCTCATCTTCACATTGAGGACAGCATGCATCATATGTGGTGTGATATTGCCACTGTGCTGAATGGGAAAGATTTTGAACAGATCTAGCAACTTGAAACTGAACATCTATAAAGAGTTGTGGGCTATCTGTAACCTCGAGGCTCAGAATATCCCACACATCAAACCAGACCATACACCCTGATTCAAAAAAGAGTGCAGAAGAACATGCCAGGAACAATATCATTACCTAAAAGTTAATTATTAACCTAATGAGCTACGATATGGAAGTTTGTGCCTGTTAAATAGAGGAAGCAGAGTGTGACAGATAAAGCAGTCTCACAACCAGTGAATCAGAACCAAACTCTTCAGGTATGAACATCACAGAAGGTGACTCCACAAATATCCCCATCCTCAATGATGGTTGTGGAGGAGGTTGGAGACAACACATCAGGGCAAAAGTATTATCTGAAACAATAAGCTGCAACCATCTTCAGGCTGAAGTATCGAGTGGATGATCCATCTTGACCTCCTCCAGTGGTTTCCAGCTTCACAGATGTCAGTGATCAGTCAATTTGATTCAATTCACATGACATTAAGAAACACTGAAGGCACTGGACAATGCAAAATCTCTGGCACCTGGCAACATACTGGCAACAGGACTGAAGACTGGCACCCTAGAATTAGCCACACCTATATGTAGACCAGCTGTTTCAGTACAGCTAAAACACTGGCATCTACCCAGCTAATTGAATAATTGCCTTGGTCTTTCCTGTCGCCCAAAAACAGGACAAATCAAAATGATTACTTACTGTCCCATCAGTCTAATCTCAATCATGAGCAAAGTAATGGAAGCAAGTCAAGCAGAACTTGCTCAGTAATCATTTTCTCAGTAGCACTCAGTTTGAGTTCTGTAAGAGCCTCTCACCTTCTGATCCAATTATTGCCTTAGTCCAATATAGACAAAAGAACTGAACTCCACAGATGAAAAGAGAATGACTTCCATTGACATCAAGACAATGTTTGACCAAATATGATGCCATCAAGGATGCCTAGCAAAACTGGAGTCAATCAAAATCATGGCAAAGTCGTGGCCTCCCTTAGATTAATGGGGGAGGATGAATTAATAGTTGTCTAGAGGATAGTAATCTCAATGTGTTAGAATTTAAAATTCAGTTTGATGGAAAGCAATTCAGGGCTGAAACCAGTGTCCATTTAAATAGGGACAATTATAGAGATATGAAGAAAGAGCTATCTGAGCTAGGCTAGAAAATAGACTGAGGGAAAGGTCAGTAAATAAGCAGTGCCAAACATTTAAGCGGATATTGTATAAAGATCAGCAAAATCTTTTTCAGGTAATGATAAAGATGTCAAATAAATGAAATACTCATGAACGGAAAAATCTTGTCGCAGTCTGTAACTTAAGAGGCAAGTATTTTGACAAACTACTGGCTGTGAAGGTGGATGAATCACCAGGGCCTGAGGTCCTGCAACCAAGAGCTTTAATAAAAGGGACTCCAGAGATAGTCAAGGCATTAGTCATATCATTCCAGAATTCATTGGGTTCCTGGGGTTCCAGCAGATTGGAAAACTGTTAATATTACACAGCTGTTCCAGAAGGGAGCAAGATGGAAGTCAATAAACTGTTGGCCAATAAGTTCAATATCTTGTTGAAATGGATTCCATTATTAAGGCAAAAAAAATTGAAGGGCTTAATTTAACCAAACAGAGTCAACATGGTTTTATGAAAGGGAAATCATATTTGACAAATTTGATAGAATACTTTGTAGACATAACAAGCAAAGTAAATCACAGGATAGATGTAGTGTACTTGGATTTCCAGAAGGCATCAGTAAGGTACCACATAAAAAGTTATTGCACAAAATGGGAGCATGGCCTGAGCCAAGCACAGAGAATAGTGAAGAAACCCAACAAGTCTGGCAGCATCTGTGGAGAGAGAAACAGAGTTACCTGTTCGAATCTAATATGATTCTTCTTTAGAACTTGATATTGAAGTGTAGATAACACAGAGTCAGGATGAATTGGCCTTTTTCAGGTTGGAAAACGGTGATTAGTCAAGTGCCACAAGAATCAGTCCAAGAGCTCAACTAATTATTATCTATATTAATCATTTAATGGAGGGGGATGATTGTAATGTATCCATATTTGATGGTGAGACAAAAATATGTGAGAAGGCATGTTGTGATGAGGATATAAAGAAGCTCCAAGGCAATAAAGGTAGGTTGGGTGAGAAAGCAAAAAGTGGCAGGTTGAATTTAACATTGAAACTAGGTGCAGAAGTAGACCATTCGGCCCTTTTGAGCCTCTCTACCGTTCGGTATGATCATGGCTGATCATGCAATCTCAATATCCCACTCTCGCTTTCTCTCCTTACCCCTTGATCCCTTTATCTGCAATAGCCACATAAGGGGTTGGACTGAAGGGTCTCTCTCTGTGCTGTACATCTCTATGACTCTATAACTGGCCCCAACAGCTTTCTGTAGCAGAGAATTCCACAAATTCCCAACTTTGAGTGAAAATATCCTTCCACCTCTTAAGCTGTGACTCCTTGTTCTGGACTTCCCCAACATTGGAAACATTTTTCCTGCAACTAGTCTGTCCAGTCCCATAAGGGTTTTATATGTTTCTATGAGATCCCTACTCATTCTTCTAAATCCCAGTGGGTACTAGCCCAGTTGATGCAATCTTTCTTCATACGTCAGTTCTGCCATCCCAGGAATCAGTCTGGTGAACCTTCGCTGGACGCCCTCAATAGCAAGAATGTCTTTCCTCAGACTTGGAGACCAAAACTGAAAGAATGTGGGAATGCACTTTGATAGAAAAAAAAAGGTCAAAAGGCAGACTTACTTGGGAGAGATTCCAAAAAAGAACAAACAGAGGGATCTGGATATTCTTTGCATAAACATAAAAACTTAGCAGCAGATGCAGCAAGTAATTAAGAAGGCAAATGGAATTTTGGCCTTCAATGCTAAAGGTTGGAGTTTAAAAAGAAGCAAGTCTAATTATCACTGTACAGGTCATTCCTGGACTACAGTGCAAGGTTTTCATCCCAGTATTTACAAAAGGATACATTCATGTTGGAAGCTTGACTTATCAAAAGCAGCTGAATAGGTTACACCTAAATTAATAGACTTTTGAAGAATGGGAGTGATCTTACTGAAACATGCAAAATTCAGAGTGACAAATGTTGAGAGGATGTTTCCACGAGTGCAGGAATCTCAAATTAGAGGTCATAGTTATGGAAAAAGGGAGCACTCAGTTAAAATAAAAAAAAGGAATTCTTCTCTCAGAGGACAGTGGAAGTTTAGAATCCTCTACTCCAGAAGGTTGTGGAGACTAGATCACCGAATTTATTTAAAGAGGAGAAAGATACCAAGGAGTTGAGAACTATGAGGAGCTGGTATGCAAGAGGAATTGAGGCAGATCAGTCATGATCATAAAAGTTGGCAGAACAGGCTTGAGGGGGCACCAAGCCTAATTCTGTTTTTATTTCTTATGCTCTTTTATCAAAGATATATCTTATAAAAACTTTATCTGCAATGCTAGTTGTCATTCATAGTTCACAGGTATTGCCACAGAGACACAGTTTGATGGCTAGTAGATTTAGAGAAGTGATTATGCAGCAAGATCAGTTATATAGATGGGTTATATAGATCAGGAAAATTAAAAAGATTGTTCAGAAATTTGTGGCTATTCCTCTGTCAAACAGATACTCAGTTTTGGGTACTGTTGAAAAGTATTGTCTCTCTGATGAAAACAGAAGAGGCAGTCCGATCTTGGGCACAAAGAATGAATCTTAAGTTGACAGGGTTTGACAAAATTTAAAAGAATAATTGTTATAAGAGACTTACCTGTCAAGAGCATGAGTCTAGGACAGAATGTTGCTTTCCTGGCACCAGAATTAAGGACTTCTCAAAACATTGGAAGTATTTTATTCAAGGGGAAGGTGAAAAACCAAAAATTATTGTATACATCGGTAGGAATGACATATTTCAGGAAAGGATTAAAGCTTTACACAGTGAATATAAGAGGTTAGGTAGAAGATTAAAAACATAACCTCAAAAGTCGTAATCTCTGGTTTACTCCCAGTTTCAAATAACCTTCCTTTCCCATCTCCTGACTCCCTTTCCAGCCCCTCCCCCCCCTTCCATTTCTCTGATCGACCCTTCCTTCTAGCTACCAACCAGATTCATCCCTCCCATCGACCAATCAGGTTGTACCCTCGAGCCATGTTCACCTATGACTACCTTACCACCCTGTCCCTCTCCCAACTCAAAACCCTCCCCACCCCGTCCCCAGCTCCCCTTACCCCCACAACCATTCCTGAAAAAGGGTTACATCTGAAATGTTGACTTCTCCACCTCCTGATGTTGCTGTGTTCTTCCATCCTTCTGCTTGTCTACCTTGGATTCCAGCATCTGCAGATTTTTGTCTTTTACTTCCAGTGCTAAACTCAAATGAGGGAAAGAATAAAAAGTTAAAAGAGATAAATCAATGTCTGAAGAGGTAATGTAATGATCAGGGATTCAGGCCCTTGGATCATTTGGATCTCTTCTGGGACAAAAATGACGAATTCAAAAAGAATGGGTTACATCTGTACTGGAAAGGGACTAATATCCAAGCAGAAAGATTTGCTTAATCTCTTAAAGGAGACTGTAATTTTTGTTTTGGAGGAAGGGTGGTTGGTGATGGTGATGGTGCTGGTAGATGGAGTGGGGAGGAATCCTAAGTAGCAGAGTAAATAGAAAGGTAGATGAGCATAGTTTTGAATATGAAAAGAACAAGTTTTTTAATAGATATTTTTATTGAAAATTTAACATTTTTACAAGTTTACAAAAATAAAAAAAATCCTAAGTATACAATTGATGTACAATTAAAGCTTAAATAAATAATAACCAAAATTAACACAAGAAAAATACCAAGAAAACAAAACAAAACTCCACTAACTACTAACCTAATCTACAACTAACCAGAGTGTATAATTAAGTCTCTTACATTATTCAAATAAGAGGAAAAAAAACCCGACGGATAACACAGAACTTGGATAGTGAGATACATGCTCGGAATGTATTAACATCAAATGTAACAAAACCCGTATTCGTGCAGGATTCCTCTCCCAAGGGGCCCTGGGCCAGCCAGGTACGCCATCTCAATTAAATAAAAGCCCTGTATCTGTATTTATCTGTATTTGTATAATTCAAGAAGAGCTGCCATATTTTATGAAATAATTCGGTCTTTCGGTGCACCACATTTGTAAGGAAGTCAAGGGGAATACATTCCATAATTAATCTGTGCCAATTTGAAAGTCCAGGGGGGTCCTCAGCCACCCAGTTTACCAAAATATGTTTCCTTGCACAGAAAGAGAGAATAAAAAATAATCTCTTCCCGTGCATATCCAGGGAGGGTAAGTTCGAAAAGCCCAAAAGGAGAGATACAGGGTCCACTCTAATTTCCGTTCCTAAGATTTCTGTCAGAGCACTTGCTACTTTAGTCCAATATCTATGGATCTTATGACAGGTCCATAGGCAATGTACAAGAGTGCCCACCTCTATTTTACATTTGGGACACATTGGAGATGCTCCTGCCTTAAATTTTGCCAATCGGTCCGGTGCTATATGGGCCCTATGAAGCTGGATAGCCTGAGTTCTGTTACAGATGGTGATTCTTCTGGTGTTTTCCCAAATGTCATTCCACATTTCTATAGAGATTTCTAGTCCCAAATCCTGATCCCATGTTTTAAGCAGATTGTCCATATCTCCCGATACTTCTTCATATAGTAAATGATAAATAGTGCTGACGGAAGATTCCCCCATTGGCCATAGCACTCTACATTCTCTATCTGATTTATAAAGACTATCTAATAGCATAGTCTTCTGTATATAATCTCGAATTTGGAAGTATCGAAAGAGGTCTCCATTAGGTAATCCGAATTTCTGACGCAGCTGTTCAAAAGACATCAGGACCCCTTCTTTAAACAGATCCCCTAAACCTGAGATACCCCTGGATCTCCAGAGTTTGAAAGTGGCATCTGTAAACCCCGGTTGAAATCCCCATGCTCCCACTATCGGAGCATAGGGAGATGTTTTATGTGAGTTGTCCTCATTTTGCTGCATTACATTGCAAGCTTTAATTGTGTTTAGTATTATAGGGGTTTTACAGTGATCCGTAATGATTTTCCTCTTGTCTGAAAATAAAAGGTTAATAAGTGGGCATTTTACTTGAGAAGCCTCGATGTCTAGCCAGATTGATTGCGGATCAGACAAGACCCAATCAGCTATGTAACTTAATAGGGAACTTAACTGATATTTCCTAAAATCTGGGAAGTCTAATCCTACCCTTGCCTGTGGAAGCTGTAGCTTCTTCAGCTTAATGAGGGGTCGTCTATGATTCCAGATAAAGGAACCCAACCAGCCATATAATTTACGTAGTGCCAGCCTCGGCAGCATCACCGGAAGCATTCTCATAGGGTATAGGAGACAGGGCAGGACATTCATTTTAATTAGTGCTATTCTACCCACCCAGGAAATTGGAAGGTCTCCCCATTGCTGGAGGTCCTGCCTTATCCTCTCCAGTTAGTCTCGTATAACTGACCAAATACTGGGGTAATAAAAATACCTAAATATAAAAAACCCTCCAGGGACCACCGAAAGGAAAAGTGGGATCCGTCCAATAAGTGGGATATACTATCAAGGCCACCCATTGGCATAGCCTCCGATTTTGAGAAATTAATTTTATAGCCTGAGAATGCACTAAGTGTATTAATAACTTGGATTAAGCGAGGCACGGACATCAGACGATTACTGAGGAATAGGCGAACATCATCTGCATTAAGTGTAATTTTATGTTTACCTGTACCAATCCTCGGGGCCGTTATATTAGGATCAGCCCGTATGGCTTCTGCTAGTGGCTCAATTATTAGCGTAAACAGCAATGGTGAGAGAGGACATCCTGACGACAGCCCCTACCCACACTGAAGCTATCTGAGCCTAATCCATTGGTAATCACTACTGCTTTGGGATCACTATACAATGTTGAGACCCATTTGGTAAACACCTTCCAACGCCAAACCTTTCCAATGTGTAAAATAAATATGACCATTCAACCCTGTCGAATGCCTTTTCTGCGTCTAATGAGACTACTAATCCTGGTATCTTTCCCTGATGGCAGGCTTGAATCACATTCAAAACCCTTCTAACATTATTGGATGATCTACGGCCCTTAATAAACCCCGTCTGATCCTCCTTTATGATATGTGGCAATACCCTTTCTAGCCTCAATGCTAACATTATAGAGAGGATTTTAAAATCTACATTTAGCAAGGATATTGGTCTGTATAATCTTCTGGGTCCTTTTCTTTTTTAAGGATAAGAGAGATATTCGCCTCCTTCAGCGAAGACGGGAGACAGCCCTGACTGTATGAGTAATTATACATGTCCATAAGTGGACCAGCCAATATTCCTGTAAATTCTTTATAGAATTCAGCTTGAAAACCATCTGGGTCAGGTGCCTTACCACTCTGAAGTTGCCTGATTGCGTCAAGTATTTCTTGGATTGTTAGGGGAGCATTTAAGACCGATACCTGTTCTGGAGTTAGGTCCGGAAAGGTCAAATTTTTTAAAAATGATTGCATCCTCCTAATCCTGTCTTCACAATCCTGTGATTTATATAAATCAGAATAAAATTTTCTAAAGATTGCGTTAATCCTTTTATGATCATGAGTCAAAATACCCGTTCTTTCCTTGATAGACGTGATAGTTTGAGGGGCCTTTTTTTTCTTTGCAAGAAATGCTAAGTATCTACCCGGTTTGTCGCCAAATTCATATAACCTTTGTTTTGCAAATAATATTTCCCTCTTAGCCGTTTGGGTAAGTGTGGTGTTTAGAGCTGTCCTAAGGGCCGTAATCCTTTGCAATTTAATAATAGAAGGTCTGTCAGCATATGCTGTTTCAGCCTCTTTTAAGCGAGCTTCGAGCAGACGCTGTTGTTCTCCCTTTAATTTTTTCTGGGTTGCTGAGTAGGAGATGATCAAACTTCGCGTGTAAGCTTTGATGGTCTCCCACATCGTTGATGGGTTGCTAGCCATATCTAAATTAATTTCTAAAAAAGTTTTAAATTCTTGAGAGAGGTACTTTACAAATTTACTATCTTTCATCAGGAAGGGGTCCATACGCCAATGCCGGGGGGATGTCCCATTGTTCCTCGCCTTGATTTCCATATATACAGCAGCGTGATCGGAAATTGCTATACTGCCTATTTTACAGGATGATATGGAATTTAAAAAAATCGAGGGGGCAAAAAACATATTGATTCTAGTATGGCATTTATGTGGATTGGAGTAAAAAGAAAAATCTCTGCCCTGTGAATGAAGGCATCTCCATACATCTACTAGTCCTAATTCTTTGTTCAAAACCACCAATTGTCTAGATCTGGGAGATACTCCTGCAGTGCTCTTGGGAATCCTATCTATTTCCAGATCCATGATACAATTAAAGTCTCCCCCTATAATTGTATGACGAGCACCGAGAGCCATCAATTTTGAGAAGGCTTCTGTTATAAATTTAAAAGGATGTGCCGGGGGGGCAATACAAATTTAAAATCCCATCTTCCTCTCCATTTATAAGGGCTTTAATCAGAATATATCGTCCAGATTAATCTTTTATCTGATTTAGGATTTTTCGAGGGAAATTCTTCCGAATAAGAATAATAACTCCCCAGCTTTTTGAGCTGAAAGAAGAAAAAAAGGCCTGATCAAATCCATCCTATCGTAATTTCAAGTGTTCTTTATCCAATAAGTGTCTCCCCTGTAGGAGAGCTATATCAACCCTTTCTTTCTTGAGGTTTGATAATATTTTCTTCCTTTTGACTGGTGAATTACTCCCCTTGACATTCCAGGTGCACCACTTAACCGACTGATCAACCATAATCGTCCAGGCAAATTCGAGATCCCTCAGGAGGGGAAACCCTATCCAGAACATCCCGAGCATAGAGCATATAAAATTCACAAAAATAAAGGCTCTCTAATACACTCACAACAGTATAATAAAAAACTATTTCTAAATAAAAAAAATATAAAACATATTTAAATGGAGATTTTCCCCCTTGTTCCCAGAGGGTATCACTTCCTTTCCAAAGGTCCATCATATCCTCTCCCAACCAGTGCCCCACCCTTGACCCAGGCGCTCCTCAATAGGCTAAAGAAAATTCAAATATACTACAGAGCTAGAGTTAACAGTGAGCACCCTACCCCCCACCAACACCTGGATATATTTGGTAATGTTAATACCATGTAGAAACAAATATAACTATAAAATTACAACCTCAACAAGTAATAATTAAATAGAATAATGCAAAATAACAAGGGAAAACAACCCCGCTCCGAGAGACAGAGGTAAAATAGGATAAGGTAACCACCTCCCCCCACCAACATTAACTAGACCCCCCAGCCTATATATATAGAATAATAATAAAAAAAACAAGGGGGGGGAGAAAATCATTAAGTAGAGAACAAATAAATAAATCCCTCTCCCCACCCTCCAGGAGAATATTAAACAGTAAGGTTTAAAAAAAAGGATGAATATATAAAAAAAAGGGAGGGGGGGATGTAAACCGGAGTGGGGGGAAAGCAAACCAACATCAATTATCTCTTACAATTTATCTAAGAGAGTCCAAAAATTCCTTGGCCTTTTCCAGCAATCCGAAGTTATACACGGACCCTTCATGGTTAAAGCGTAGCGTCGCTGGGTAGCGCAAGGAGTACTGAATTTTTAAGGCCCTTAAACACTTCTTCGCCTCATCGAACGCCTTCCTTTTTTGGACCAGAGCTGGGGAAAAGTCCTGGAATAACATGATCTTGGATCCTTTATAGATAATGGCTTGGGGATCTTTTCCAAGATTTCTGGAGGCTTCTAAGAGTATCTGCCGCTCCTTGTAGCTCTGCAGCTGGAACAGGACCGGGCAAGGGCGCTGGTTCGAGCCAGGTCCGCGTATTGCAACCCAGTAGGCCCATTCTACCCTGATCCAGGCTCCAGATTTAAAAGCTGTGGAAGCCACATTTCGAGTAATGCTATAAGCTGGCCTTCCTCTTCCCGTTTGGGCAGGCCCAGCAAACGAATATTTTTTCGACGACCTCGATCCACGGCCGATTGTGCTGTAGTTTCCGAACTCGAGGCCTTTACCTCCACCCCTCTGACTCGGCGCTCGATTTCCTTAATGTCTCGGTCGTGCTTTTGCAGTGCGGCCAAGAGTGAGTCCCATCATTTTTACTGGAGATTAAATTGTTTAAATTCAATACTAAACAACTAATTACGTTAAGTAAACGCTATTTTAAATGATTTGGTGAGTGTGGTGGGGGTGGGTGACCCAATTTGCCAAGTCTTGGGAGGAGCACTGTAGACTCAGACTTGCTGGGTCGCCGCCATCTTGGATCCCCTGAAAAGAACAAGTTAATTAGAAAAAAAAACCGACAACAGTAAGTCAGAGAATGAAGTAACTCTGAAGGATTAAGTTGCATTTATTTCAATGCAAGGGGTCTTACAGGTAAGGCTGAGGATCTCAGGTCATGTTTGACAACATGGGTTTGGGATATCACAGCTTTTACAGAAACTTGGCTGAGAGGTGCAAAAGGAGAAAGTGAGGACCGCAGATGTTGGAGATCAGAGTTGCAAAGTGTGGTGCTGGAAAAGCACAGCAGGTCAGGCAGCATCCAAGGAGCAGGAGAATCGACATTTCGGGCAAGAGCCCTTTATCAGGAACAATGGTGTGATGGCAGCTCAATGTTCTGGGTTACAGATGTTATAGGAAGGATAGAAAGAGAGGCAAAAGAGAAGGGGGCAGTGGAATTTTTGATTAAGGAAAACATTGGAGTAACTAGTGAAGATATTTCTGATAAATGATCCAGTGAAAATATATGGGTTGAAATTAAAAAGAAACAAGGGATTATCGCCTCGATTGGATTGTGCTATAGACTTCGCACCCCCCCCCCCCCCACCCACCCCAATAGTTAGTCAGAGGGAAATTGAAGAACAGATATATAGAGATCTCAAATATATGTAAGTATAATAAGATTGTAATAGTCAGTGATTTTAATCTCCCAAACATTAACTGGGACTACTATAGTGTTAAAGGTTTGAATGGTGAAGAATTTGTTAAATGTGTTCAAGAACACATTTCTTGAACAATACGTAAATGATCCTACTAGAGAAGGAGAAAAACATTTTTTGAGTGAAAATACAGGAAAATGTTGGAAGTGATAGAAGGGGAACACTTTGGGTCTAGTGATCATAATATTATTTGTTTAAATTGGATAAGCCTTCCATAAAAATGAAAGGTTTTAATTGGAGTAAGGCAAATTTCAATAGTATGAGAACAGATTGATTGGAGTGGACTGTTTGCAGGTATAGGGGCATATGATAATGGAGGAGAAAGTGAGGACTGCAGATGCTGGATATGGTAATGGGGGAAGCTTTCAAAGGTCTGATAATGAGAGTTCAGAGTCTTTTTGTTCCTGTTAGAGTGAAAGGTAAAGCTAGTAGGATGAGAGAACAATGGATAAATACTGCTACTGAGCTTCTAGTCACGAATAAAAAAGAATTGTATGTTAGACATAGACAACTGTGTTCTAATCAATCTCTTGAACAGTGTAAAGAGCTCAGGTGCATTCTTAGCAGCAAGATCAGGAAGGGATAGGAGAGAGCCTTGGCAAATAAGGTTAAGGATAATCTAAAGAGATTCTACAAGTATATTCTACAAGCAACTAGAGAGAGAGTAGGACTCCTTGAAGATGAACAAATCATCTTTGTATTGGACTTCAGGAGCTGGGAGAGATATTAAATGAATATTTTGCATCAGTCTTTATTATGGAGAAAGAAGTAGAGACTAGGGAACTCAGAAATAACTATTGATGTTTTGGAAACCGTTCGCATTACAGAAGAGAAAATGTTGGTGATCTTAGAAAATATAAAGATTAATAAATCTTCAGGATCTGATCTAGTGTGTCCCAGGACCTTGTGGGAAGTTAGGGAGGAAACTGCAGGGCCCCTTGCAAAAATATTTATGTCATGCATAACTACAGGTGAGGTGCTGGATGACCGGACAGTGACGAAGTTGTGCATTCCTCAAGAAGGGATATAAAGAGAAGCCTGGGCATGAGTTTGATTCTGAAAGACAGGATTTATATGCGTTTGGAGAGGCAAAGAATGATTAGGGATAGTCGGCATGGTTCTGTGTGAGGGAAATCATGTCTCTCAAACTTGATTGAGTTTTTTGAGGAAGTAACAAAAAAGATTGACATGAGCAGAGTGGTAGACATTGTTTACTCAGACTTTAGTAAAGTTTGTGATAAGGTTCTGTATGTAGACTAATTAGTAAAGTTAGACATGGGATTCAGGGTGAGCTTGCCAATTGGATACAACATTGGCTTAATGGCAGGAGACTGAGAGTGATAGAGAAGGGTTGTTTTTTGGATTGGAGGCCTGAGACAAGTGTTGTTCCATGATTGGTACTGGGTCCGCTTTTGTTTGTCATTTACATAAATGATTTGGATGAGAATATAGAAGGCATGGGGAGAGGAGAGGAGAAAGATTTTAAAAAAGACACTGGGTGTAATTTTTTTTTTACGCAGTGGTTTGTGTGTGGAATGAATTTCCAGAGGAAAAAGGTGGATGTGGGTACAGTTACAATGTTTAAAAGACATTTCGACAAGTACTTGTGAAGCAATGTTTGGGGGGGATATGGGTCAAACGCAGGCAGGTGGGAATAGGTTAGTTTAGTATTATGGTCAGTATGGACTGGTTGGACCAAAGGGTCTGTGTCCTTGCTATGACTCTATCACATAGCTCTTACAGGCTTTTCTTGAAATTGACGGAAATTGCTCACTTACAATGGTAGACCAACACATTCAGTAATGTCAGCATTATAATTATTGAATTGTAGATCATTGAAATGTCAAGTAATGATATAATGGAACACTATGTTTTTGAAGTGATTGGTTAGTGATTTGTAATTTGTTTATGAAAGTAAAATGAATTACTAAGATGTGAGAATTAAATACCACTTCAATTTTATGGTCAATATATATGTTTTTCACCCCTCTTTGGCCTCATCAAACCACAAATGGTTTATACAAACATCACATGCCCATGGAATCAATCTCTTTTTAAGAGATGCAGCTGCAGAATTCAGAAACATAACGTAAGTAGGTTTATTTTTGTAACTTTCACATGAATAATGTCAAAAAGAATATGGTTTCAAGAAGTAGATCTTGATGTATTCCATGTCTGTAAGACTGTCTGTCTCATATTTGCATTCTCAAAAATAGCAGATTTTCTAATAAAGACTTTTTGAAAATAAGATGGATGAAAAGGAAGACAAATAAATCATATTTTCAGTTTTAGCTCCAGGATTTCAGTCCTAGTCCCAAATGACATATCGTTCTGACAACTCCTAATGATCCTCTGTGAATTGAACTGGATGATTTCAGTAAAGTGCAAGCCCCACTGGATGTACATCTACATCTTTAATACTGTCCATTATTCATCTTAATTACCACTAATTCTGTAACCTCAGCTAGTGATGGTGTCAGCAAAAGACTCAGCAAAGTGGAACTATCATTGTGGGAGAATAAAAAATGAAAGATACTCCACAGAGGCCTGGATCACATTCACACATATTATGCAAACACTGAAACCTATTTGTTGATGGAAAATCAGAAGAATAACCTACTTCCAATTAGCTTCATCCTTCAACTTTATATATATCCTGTTCTCAACTTCTTGTTTTCTCTCACACGTGTACAAATTAACATGCAAAGGAAGACAAAGAAAATAAATTTTACCTTCATTCATCATGGCTTATCTTGGTATTTCAGTTCATTACCTATCTCTTTACATTGTATCTCCTGCCAGTTGTACAACATTTAAAATTGTGCTTGGGTTTGATTCAGACTATGGCATAAGTACTGGTACCAATGTTTGGAACATTGCAGTGGTTTTGGTGTTATGATAAATGAAGGAAGGGTGTTGTTTGTGAAAATTATGAGTTAAAACTTTGTCTAACATTTTGTAAATATGACAAATGACAAATCTTCCATTATCTTTTGTACATTGCACTCACAGTTACCTGAGCAGTAGCATTATAATAACAGGCCTCTCGAAGTAAACTGCTAATGACTTCTGATGGTACAACTCTGATTCAAAATGTGTGAGATTCTGCAGTTCAGCGTCAAAGTGGATTCCTTTTGACGCTGTAATGGAGTCTGTGAATGCAGTGATTACACTTCACGTATGGAAAGGTCAGGCAACTTAACACAAGCTAAACTTTTTTAAAAAAAGACAGAGGCTGCTGTAAATCAGATATCATCTCTGAAGGGACTTTAAGATATTCTGAGCTGATGCTTTATTACAGATAAGGGAAACTTTTCATTCTGTGGACAGTAAATAGACTTCTGTTGATTCCCCAAATGCAGACAGTGCCTTGGGCCACGACCTGTGAAGGAAGAGAGGGTTTCCTTATTATTTTTGAATGAACAGTGCCACTTGGATTAAGGAGATAGCAACTAGAGTGTTGTTCAGCCACCATTGTACTACTCCTTCCTGTGGAGAATGAGCCATCTGAACAAAACTGCCCCCATGAATTATAAAGGCTAAGTTTTTCCTCTAGGTCCGAGTTGTGTTGAGTTTTTTGCGATTACTAGTGTGAACACTATCAAGTATTTTTTACGTGACCAAACTTGTTACATTAGTTTTAATGGTATCTGTCACATCCAATTCCAGCCTCTTCTTGTCACATGGATAGCCACACAAAGACGGGCATCGCCTCACAGGCAACATCATGGCACAAACAACCAAAAAGCCATGTTACCCATGGCTGATACTCCTTCACATGTACAGCCCCACTCTCTCACCCTAGCCACTGTTTAAACACTACTTCACACTCTTTACTTGTCTGTAGCTCCATCCCATCTGAACACTATCTAAGTCAGTGTTACTCTGTCCCCAGTGATCACTGGACACCCACTGCTTGTCATTGTCCAGTAGGTGAACATCACAAACATGCAATGGCCTAGTTGTATTATCACTGGACTATTAATCCAGAGACCCAAGTAATGTGCTGGGGACCTGGGTTTGGATGGTGGAATTTGAATTCAATAAAAAAAATCTGGAAGAAAGAGTCTAATGTTTAAATGTTTAACAAAAGGATTATTTTATTAAGAATATGATTGATCAACAGTTCTTTATTCAAAGACCTCTGACACCATGAAATAAAGCTAAGATTTTCTCTCTGCTTTCAGTTCAATATATTTTGTCAAGAATGTATCATTATTTTCTTTCAATTTTGTAAAGTGAATTAATCTGTCTTTAAAATGGATGAAAAGAACCTTCCAAAATGTCTCCCTGAATTCACATGATTGTCCTTGTGACTGCAATAGGGACTAAGGTCAAACTGTAATTATCTCAATAAGAAATCACAGATTTTGTAAATTCAATTAATATTTCCAAGGACAAACAGAGATCCCTTGATAAGGGTTTCAGAGATGTGAATAGCTTCTTCATATCTGACAAGATGTGTGAAATCCAAACCAGTGACTAAACAGTTAAAAGTTTAATTATCTTGATCAAAGACTCACCTCCATCCAAGGCCCCAAACAGTCCTTCCATGTGAGACAGAGGTTCACCTGCCTCTCTTCCAACCTAGTTTATTGTATCAGGTGCTCCCAATGTGGTCTTCTCCACATCGGGGAGACGGGACATAAACTTAGGGAACAGTTCGTGAACATCTCTTCCCCGCAGGTGAAGATCGGATCTCCCAGTCACCATCCATTTTAATTCCCCTTCCCACTCCCTTTCCGACATGACCATCCTTGGCCTCCTCCATTGCCACAACAAACTGCAATTTGGAGGAACAACACCTCATCTTCAGTCCGGACAGCCTACACCCTGGAGGATTCAACATTGAGTTCTCAAATTTCAAATAACTTCCCCACCCTTCCACTCCTCCCAGCCATCTACCAGATTCATTCCTCCCATTAACCAACCAGGTCGTTCCCTCTACCTGTCTTCACCGATCCCCACTTCACCACCCTGCCCCCGCCTCCCCCTTTATCTGCTGCTCCCCATACCCCCACCCCCAGTCCTGAAGAAGGGTTACACCCGAAACTTCGACTTCTCCACCTCCTGATGTTGCCTGGCTTGCTGTGTTCTTCCAGCCTCCTGACTGACTACCATGTACTCAGACCTGAGCCAACCCAAAGCACAACATGGAAACTTAGTTAAACAAATTTAGGACAGCAGCCATTTTACGTTTTGATCTGTATAAAGTTAGCTATGAACAACAACTATTTGTGCAGAGACCACAAGAGAGACGAGCTCGAGCATTCACTGTGGAATGCAAGAAGAAGGGACTCAGGGTTGCTGTACTGAACCAGACAGCAAAAAGCACCAAGGATTCAGAGAAATCTTTAAGCAAGCCAGACCTGCAATGATAACAAACTGATCTTACTTTCATCTTTTTATCTTTTATCCGTATCTAGTTTTAATCTTTGTACATGTGCTTTTAGATCATAACCTCATCATGTTTACTTGAGTAACAATAGTTTTGCAATAATTAACTTTCTTTTCCTGTTAAAGCGTAAAACTATGCTGCTCATTATTTTAAAACTGAAACACCCAAAATCTTAAAGGGTTACAAATCAACCTGTTCAAATTCATAATGCATGGACCTTTCTGAGGACACATCTGGTATGGTCATGAACTCCTAAAGCTGGCTGCACCGAAAGCAATGTATATCATAACAGGACTGGGTACAGGGTGGCTAAATCATGGAAGGAATACTGTAGGGGTGACCTATACCTGCTTATAACAAAGTGGCCCATGACTGCTCTCACAAATGATTCAACTCCATTTTAGTTCAGATATTTTTCAAGTCAAGGATTGCCAACATTAAATCTCAGGAATTAAACCTAGTTTCAGGAATAAATATCAAAAGTGCAGACTGCTGGAGAAACTCTGGCACCATTTGTGGAGAAAGAAACAGAGTTAATGTTTGAAAACTAGCATAGCCTTCAAAATGTTTGCTACTTTCAGGAATAAGTAGTTTCACTAAACATTAAAGCATGAAATCAAATTCATATTGATATTAATAACCTCTTCACTTTTCAATACAAAATCATGGTGAACCATTTGAACATATATCCAACAAATTGGTGTACACTGATGGAGTTGCTTACCTGACTGGTTGTGGAGGAACATCCATTGTTTCTGTGTTCTATCAAGTGTTCGGTGTTCTATCTGTAAGAATGAGCCCCTCAATAAAAATCAAAATTTCGGCAGGTGTTTCAAGCCCATAAATATCACCTTTCCTCTCTTTGTGTAATCGTATGACCTTCAAAACAAAATGAACTGAAAGTAAATCAACAAATTCTGCGTTTAGAAATTAGTTAGCATATTCAGAAACAGGATTCGATCTCTATAAACCTAAATATGTTTAGACCAGCTTAAAGAAATTGTTTAATTGGACTAACTCTGCTGCCTGCAACACTAGTTTTGAATTCCAAATATTTATGATTTCGGAACAGACATACTTAACACATTGGTATCTGGAAGTAGGCATTTTTCAGTAATCCAACATCATACAGAATTAGTTAATGCTACTACCATCTGAGTTCTACCACAATGAGGCTCCTCTACTGCCAAGGGAACAATAGTTCACATTTATATTGGAGAATGTAATGTTCCAAGGTGTGGAGGGTTACAAACAAAAATTGATACATGGTACAGAAGGAATTGTTAGGACAAATGACCAAGAGCTTGGACAAAGAGTTGAAAGGGAATTTTAAAAGGGGAGAGTAACAATGAGTTGAATGGGTTAGACTGTCATTTAGTTAAGGTAAAGTTATAGCAGCGGCATAGCAATATTGTTTTCTCTCCCCATCCCATAATAACCTTTTATAACATTGTTCACAATGTAATGGGCAAGGGTTTGCAGACATCACAAATTTACAGGTAAACATAGATAGTTCTGAAGGCTCTATTGATACCTTTGCCAGCAGTATTTTAATACTGCTGTGATGTAATAAGTTGCTTCAGTATCTTGATTTTTTCTTTGTTGTGTATCTTGTACCATAATTCAATACTTCTTGCCTACTATGGCTTAACATTCTTACATGTCCTACAAAATTGATATTTGATTTCTTTTTTTAAAAAGTGGTTCATAAGATGGTCACTGGCTTGACCAGCAGTTATTGTCCATCCCTAATTGCACTGGAGAAGGTGCCAGCGAGCTGTCTTATTGAAATGCAGCAGTCTTTGGAGTGTAGGCACACACACACTGTGCTGTTAGGTCCGAAGGGATTTTGATCCAGTGACAGTGAAAGAACAGCAATTCAGTTCCAAGTCAGGATTATTTGCAGCTTGGAGGATAACTCCCTTTGTTAATAAAAGTGACATCACTAGCAATTCTTGGTAATCGTGTCACCAATGAATAGGTGTGTTTATGTTCAGAGTGCCGTATTGATCCTGTCTGACATTAGCACAGATCTGATCTGATGAATATCTCTTCAGTATTCTCAGTAGACTATCAATAGTTTGTGCTAAGTGGGAAAGTATTAATGACTGTTCTGAAGTTGAAACAAAAGGTTTCTTTGTCTTCCTATATTTTAACATTTGAGTTTTATTTAATATTCTAACACAGTGTCAGTTCCAGCTGTTTGCTGGAAATAAAAGCAAAATTTCTATGGACACAGGAAATCTGAAATAAAGAAAGAGAGGCTAGAAGTATTCAGCAATTCAGGTAGCACTTGTGAAGTGAGTAATCAAGTTAGCAGGTCCAGGTGTTCTGATCAATAGGTATCACAGAATGGGGTTCTGTACCCAGACCAGGCAGAACCATCTATTCCATGGACATTCCCAGAGAAAGATAAAGTTCCAAAGAGCAATTCCTGTGTCGGAAACCCTTTTGAGAATGACTCTCTAAGTTAGAAAAATTGAATAGTTATGATACACTTATCAGTTACTCAGGTAAATGTAAAGGATTAGAAACCTACTATGGAGTAACTATTAAACCAAATGTTCCCACTAAGACTCACCCGTTCTCCCAAACGATACCCCATGACCGAACAAACTTGACACCTACATAATTTTATCAGATCTGACACCCATACCCAGAGCTGACCCTGACAGGCACAATGTCCACTCTTCCTCACAACCAGACTCTGCCAGACCCAACTATATTGCCTGGCCCTAACCCAAGCCTGTCCGACTCACTGACTAAGCTTTCTGACCCACCTGAGTCTGCAGGAACCACCCTACCACTCCCTGGTAGCGTCAGACCAGAGGCCATAACCCAAGCCACTTCCCTTCCACCCAAGAACCCCACCCACTCCTGCATTGAGTAGCTCTCTCCCAAGTTTCAACCCATGGGACCAGTCAGACTTGGTCAGTAAGATTGCTGGCAATTAAGTGGGTAATTTTAGAAAAAGATTAATCTATCTTGACAGTAATTATAACTTTGGGTTACTGTTTTTGTCAATGGTCTTTCATCAGAATTGGTCAGACCCGTGTCTTAATCTATCTTGACAGTAATTATAACTTTGGGTTACTGTTTTTGTCAATGGTCTTTCATCAGAATTGGTCAGACCCGTGTCTGTCCTGAAACTTTAGACTGTTGCCCAAATCCTTTCTGGGGAATCCCAACTCTGCCTTGCTGATGCAGTGCTTTTTAAATACAAGGCCCCAAATTGGGATGGGGTGATCTCAGCAAGCAATTGGTGGCACCCAAGTGCTGCTGAGAGAGCAGGAACTAGGTCTGGGCTCAATGGCAAGTCCAGAATTTGTTGGTCAATTTAATTACCCTTGAGTCAATGAGTCAACGACATTACTGTGGCTCTAGAATCATAAGTCAGCCGGACCAAGATGGCAGATTTCCTTCCTGAAAGGACACTGTGCCAGATGGATTTTTATAACAATTGATGGCATTGTCACATACTGACAGGATGAAGGCTGAACCCATGTCACCAGAACATTATACTGGGCATCTGAATAACTAGTCAAGTAACATTACCACGATGCCACTGCCTCCTCTTCTCATGATTTGATATGATCTGTTATCACCTCACATTTTGCTCAGAATACTATTGCTCACAAGCATAGATGAAAAGTAAATATCAGTGAGCTAAGAAATAACGGGGACATTCAATTTTGGCTTAATGCAACACTCGAGCACAACAACTGTTCAACAGGAGCTATTGGAAAATGATGAGAGCTGTAAATTAGAGCTAGTCCTGGCTCAGGAAAATTGAGGTCCCTTTTAGCATCTCTTCAGTGCAAGGGATAAAAGTGAGAATTTTTCCTTGTTTGTCTTGGACATAAATTTTGTAACACACAATTTTGAACAGTGATAAGGTTGCCTTTGTTGTCACTTCCAACCCCATGAGTCACTACATTAAAAAAAAATCATCCTCTCCCATTTCTGCCAACTCCAGCAGGGTGCCACCACCAAACACGTCATCCACTCCCCTTCCATTGTCAGCCTCCTGCAGGAACTATTCCTGGTCCACTCCTCCATCACTCCCAATACTTTCTCATCACCCCCAGCCCCATGGCATCTTCCCATGCAATTGTGGAAGGAATAACACTTATCTTTTCTTCTCCTTGTTCCTTACTGTCCAAGGCTCCAAACACAATTTCCAGGTGAAATTATGTTTTTCTTGTATTTCTTTCAATTGAGTCTACTCTATGCGCTGCTCACAATTCAATCTGCTTTATATGGACAAGACTAAATGCAGGCTGGGTGACTGTTTTGAGGAGCACCTCCACTCTGACTGTAGGAATGGCCCTGAATTGCCAGTTGTTTGCCACTACAATACATGCTAACATTTCAATCCTGGGCCTTTTAAAGTGTTCCAACAGAACTCAATGCATGATGGGACATCTCATCCACATTGACACTTGACAGCCTCTCAGATTGAATAATGGGTTCAATAACTTCAGATCATGATCTCTGTCCTCCATGTCGATTATAACGCCCACCAGCCAAGTCTTGTTTTTGTTTTGTTGGCTTTGCTCTCGGCAAATGTTTCTCCTTTCCATGCCTGTCATTTATACCTAGCTTACATTTCTATATCTCCTTTACAACATGTAGCACTCCCTTTGTTTCATGACAAAGAAAAACAGAAATTGCTGGAAAAACTCAGCAGGTCAAATGGCATGGAGAGAAAACTTGAGTTAATATTTTGAGCGCAGTGATGTTTCTTCAGGTACTGCAGACCCTTCTCCCCTTAGTCGATTGGTGTGAGCAGCCTTGCTGTTTCACTTATTCATCCCCCAACTTCTATCATCAGCATAAAAAAAACACCATTTTCCAATTTTTTAAAGTTCTGAACAAGGATCTTTTCAAACCCGAAATGCTAACCCTGTTTATTTCTCCTCAAATGCTGTTGAGTTTCTCCAGCTCAGTTTATAGCAATAAAACACTACTGCCCATTTATGATCTCCTATTAGTAGAGCTTTTGTTTCGTTTGTTTTTAATGTTTTGGAACATTATTTTAATTGGGTTGGACCTTGGCTTTTAAAAAAACTAATTCTGTGTGAATGCAGCAAAAAAAAATGCTACAGCATCATCTGTTCATTTAACAGTGCTTTGTCGAAGTAATGCAGATTGGAATGGAGCAACTTAATATGATTGTTGCAATATACATATCTTTTCAAAGTACAGTGCTGCCTGTAAAAGTACTGACTGTCTGTGCTAAAGGAGAAGTATCTGGAAAATGGGAAATAAATGCAAATCACATTTATCCAAATAAAGTCCAATCCCTCTTTGAAAGAGCTCATCAATGAACAGTAACCGCTAAAAGAGCCAGGAATTTGGAAACAGACTTAATCAAAGCAGATGCTTATGCCTCGGGTGGAGAGAAAATTGTTGAACAGATAAGGTTCCAGAAATTTAGAATGATAAACACGTGCTGATTTAAGTGTGCAAAAAGGAGAGATGATGAGTTTTTTAGACAGTATGAAGATAATGCCAGCTGCCTTATTCTACCAAAATGTGGGCATGCTGCTTTGTATGTTTTTGCCTTGTCAAAAATGGAAAATAATCATGTTTAAGTGCACTGTAACAGCACTAAAGCTGGAACATAAGGGTGTAATCAAATAGAGAGTCTGAATGACTTTCAGAGGGGTTGAAATTAGGTCATAGAATATAAATAATCATGTTATGTACGAACACAAAGGGAGGATAATGATGGAGGTGCAGTCTAGATAATGCTGCTGGAGAACAGACTAACACTCAGGCAATTACAATCACAATGGGCATTCACAATTCTTGTGAATTGAATAATTCAGCAAACTAGCTATTAAATTTGTGCTCTACTGTATGCAAATCACATGGAGCATGTTTCTTTAATTCCAGAGGTTTCTGATCATATGGAGTTCATCTGAACAAACTTATTGAGAGCCTGCTCATTATTTTCTGCTCATAATGACACCAATGTCTTTGTCTCTTATTCAGATTGGCTGAAACATGAACACCACCTGCCTAGATAAGGAAGAATGGTGCTAAAAATGGTGAGAGTGTAACACCTGGATGACATTCATTTGTCTTGCAGTGCCTCAACCAAACGCAATATTACAAGAACCCAGGGATGGGATTAACTGGATAGATGTAGCAAACAGCCTGCAGAGACCATGATCTAGGAGAGGGCACTGCATATGGCAGTAATCACTGGGGTTCAGATTTTCCACACCGCCTTCATCAGTGACCAATGAGAGTAAGGTCTGTGGACAGGAGAGACAGAATGTGTAAGGAGCTGTTGCAGCAATCACAGACTATTTCACTGCAATATTCGCAGACAATCAGCTCATGGGTGAACCTTTCAGCATCAAATGTGGGAGTGAACAGGTTGACAATTGCAAGCACAGCTCAGAAGATGAGTGGCTTTGGTGAGTGAGAGCCTGGGTTGCTGTCACTGCATTTCTGGGCCCCCGGGGGAGGGGGGGGGGGTTGTTGATTGTGGTTGTGGGCCTCACGGTTCTATGAGCATGTCTCTGCAGCTTGGAGATTGTAATCAACCTGGTCTGGAGTTCATTGACTACACGAGTAAGGAAGGAAACTGGAGGATGGCAGGGATGGCAGGTTTGGGGAAAAGGCTGCTGCAAGGGAAAGACACTAAATGAACATATTAAATCTGTCAATAATGGAACACACAGCTTCCTGAGGGATAGGAAAGCTTGAAACCATGAAGGAGATGAATGGGTTGAAAATTAATGTGGAATCTGCAGATGATGGTTATTCAATAAATGGTCCGACAGACCACAAGGTACATGGCCCACGGCTTTTCTTACTGTAGCTCATCAGACTCTTGTACAAAATACAGACATGTATAGCAGGAAACGTGCAAGCAACTGTTATCTCACACAGAGGTAAGAGACTACATCAGTCACCCTGGCAATGAATCAGACTGGGAAGAATGTCCCACAGCCGGTGTCACAGTGAATCAGACTGGGAAGAGTGTCCCACAGTCCGTGTCACCGTCAATCAGACTGGGAAGAGTGTCCCACAGTCAGTTTCACACTGAAGCAGACTGGGAAGAGTGTCCCACAGCCAGTCAGTGTCACAATGAATCAGACTGGGAAGAGTGTCCCACAGTCAGTGTCACAGTGAATCAGACTGGGAAGAGTGTCCCACAGTCCGTGTCACAGTGAATCAGACTGGGAAGAGTGTCCCACAGTCCGTGTCACAGTGAATCAGACTGGGAAGAGTGTCCCACAGTCCGTGTCACAGTGAATCAGACTGGGAAGAGTGTCCCACAGTCCGTGTCACAGTGAATCAGACTGGGAAGAGTGTCCCACAGTCCGTGTCACAGTGAATCAGACTGGGAAGAGTGTCCCACAGTCAGTGTCACAGTGAATCAGACTGGGAAGAGTGTCCCACAGTCAGTGTCACAGTGAATCAGACTGGGAAGAGTGTCCCACTGTCCGTGTCACAGTGAATCAGACTGGGAAGAGTGTCCCACGGTCAGTGTCACAGTGAATCAGACTGGGAAGAGTGTCCCACGGTCAGTGTCACAGTGAATCAGACTGGGAAGAGTGTCCCACGGTCAGTGTCACAGTGAATCAGACTGGGAAGAGTGTCCCACGGTCCGTGTCACAGTGAATCAGACTGGGAAGAGTGTCCCAGAGTCAGTGTTACAATGAATCAGACTGGGAAGAGTGTCCCACAGTCAGTGTCACAGTGAATCAGACTGGGAAGAGTGTCCCAGAGTCAGTGTTACAGTGAATCAGACTGGGAAGAGTGTCCCACAGTCAGTGTCACAGTGAATCAGACTGGGAACAGTATCCCACAGTCAGTCAGTGTCACGGTGAATCGGATGTGGAGGTGTGTCCCACGGTCAGTGTCACAGTGAATCAGACTGGGAAGAGTGTCCCACGGTCCGTGTCACAGTGAATCAGACTGGGAAGAGTGTCCCAGAGTCAGTGTTACAATGAATCAGACTGGGAAGAGTGTCCCACAGTCAGTGTCACAGTGAATCAGACTGGGAAGAGTGTCCCAGAGTCAGTGTTACAGTGAATCAGACTGGGAAGAGTGTCCCACGGTCCGTGTCACAGTGAATCAGACTGGGAAGAGTGTCCCAGAGTCAGTGTTACAATGAATCAGACTGGGAAGAGTGTCCCACAGTCAGTGTCACAGTGAATCAGACTGGGAACAGTATCCCACAGTCAGTCAGTGTCACAGTGAATCAGACTGGGAAGAGTGTCCCACGGTCAGTGTCACAGTGAATCAGACTGGGAACAGTATCCCACAGTCAGTCAGTGTCACGGTGAATCGGATGTGGAGGTGTGTCCCACAGTCAGTCAGTGTCACAGTGAATCAGACTGGGAAGAGTGTCCCACCATCAGTCCGTGTCACAGTGAATCAGACTGGGAAAGATATCCTGCAGCCACTCAGTGTCACAGTGAATCAGACTGGGAAGAGTGTCCCATTGTGAGTCCGTGTCATAGTGAATCAGACTGGGAAGAGTGTCCCACAGTCCGTGTCACAGTGAATCAGACTGGGAAGAGTGTCCCACAGTCAGTGTCACAGTGAATCAGACTGGGAAGAGTGTCCCAAAGCCAGTCAGTGTCACAGTTAATCAGACTGGGAAGAGTGTCCCACAGTCAGTGTCACAGTGAATCAGACTGGGAAGAGTGTCCCACAGTCCGTGTCACAGTGAATCAGACTGGGAAGAGTGTCCCACAGTCAGTGTCACAGTGAATCAGACTGGGAAGAGTGTCCCAAAGCCAGTCAGTGTCACAGTTAATCAGACTGGGAAGAGTGTCCCACAGTCAGTGTCACAGTGAATCAGACTGGGAAGAGTGTCCCACAGTCAGTGTCACAGTGAATCAGACTGGGAAGAGTGTCCCACAGTCAGTGTCACAGTGAATCAGACTGGGAAGGATATCCTGCAGCCAGTCAGTGTCACAGTGAATCAGACTGGGAAGCTTGTCCCACAGTCAGTGTCTTAGTGAATCAGACTGGGAAGAGTGTCCCACAGTCAGTGTCACAGTGAATCAGACTGGGAAGAGTGTCCCAAAGTCAGTGTCACAGTGAATCAGACTGGGAAGAGTGTCCCAAAGCCAGTCAGTGTCACAGTGAATCTGACTGGGAAGAGTGTCCCACAGTCCGTGTCACAGTGAATCAGACTGGGAAGAGTGTCCCACAGTCCGTGTCACAGTGAATCAGACTGGGAAGAGTGTCCCACAGTCCGTGTCACAGTGAATCAGACTGGGAAGAGTGTCCCACAGTCAGTGTCACAGTGAATCAGACTGGGAAGAGTGTCCCACAGTCAGTGTCACAGTGAATCAGACTGGGAAGAGTGTCCCACAGTCCGTGTCACAGTGAATCAGACTGGGAAGAGTGTCCCACGGTCAGTGTCACAGTGAATCAGACTGGGAAGAGTGTCCCACGGTCAGTGTCACAGTGAATCAGACTGGGAAGAGTGTCCCACAGTCAGTGTCACACTGAATCAGACTGGGAAGAGTGTCCCACGGTCAGTGTCACAGTGAATCAGACTGGGAAGAGTGTCCCACAGTCCGTGTCACAGTGAATCAGACTGGGAAGAGTGTCCCAGAGTCAGTGTTACAATGAATCAGACTGGGAAGAGTGTCCCACAGTCAGTGTCACAGTGAATCAGACTGGGAAGAGTGTCCCATTGTCAGTCCGTGTCATAGTGAATCAGACTGGGAAGAGTGTCCCACAGTCCGTGTCACAGTGAATCAGACTGGGAAGAGTGTCCCACAGTCAGTGTCACAGTGAATCAGACTGGGAAGAGTGTCCCAAAGCCAGTCAGTGTCACAGTTAATCAGACTGGGAAGAGTGTCCCACGGTCCGTGTCACAGTGAATCAGACTGGGAAGAGTGTCCCAGAGTCAGTGTCACAGTGAATCAGACTGGGAAGAGTGTCCCAAAGCCAGTCAGTGTCACAGTGAATCAGACTGGGAAGAGTGTCCCACAGTCCGTGTCACAGTGAATCAGACTGGGAAGAGTGTCCCACAGTCCGTGTCACAGTGAATCAGACTGGGAAGAGTGTCCCACAGTCAGTGTCACAGTGAATCAGACTGGGAAGAGTGTCCCACAGTCAGTGTCACAGTGAATCAGACTGGGAAGAGTGTCCCACAGTCCGTGTCACAGTGAATCAGACTGGGAAGAGTGTCCCACGGTCAGTGTCACAGTGAATCAGACTGGGAAGAGTGTCCCACGGTCAGTGTCACAGTGAATCAGACTGGGAAGAGTGTCCCACAGTCAGTGTCACACTGAATCAGACTGGGAAGAGTGTCCCACGGTCAGTGTCACAGTGAATCAGACTGGGAAGAGTGTCCCACAGTCCGTGTCACAGTGAATCAGACTGGGAAGAGTGTCCCACAGTCAGTGTCACAGTGAATCAGACTGTGAAGAGTGTCCCACAGTCAGTGTCACAGTGAATCAGACTGGGAAGAGTGTCCCAGAGTCAGTGTTACAGTGAATCAGACTGGGAAGAGTGTCCCACAGTCAGTGTCACAGTGAATCAGACTGGGAACAGTATCCCACAGTCAGTCAGTGTCACAGTGAATCAGACTGGGAAGAGTGTCCCACGGTCAGTGTCACAGTGAATCAGACTGGGAACAGTATCCCACAGTCAGTCAGTGTCACGGTGAATCGGATGTGGAGGTGTGTCCCACAGTCAGTCAGTGTCACAGTGAATCAGACTGGGAAGAGTGTCCCACCATCAGTCCGTGTCACAGTGAATCAGACTGGGAAAGATATCCTGCAGCCACTCAGTGTCACAGTGAATCAGACTGGGAAGAGTGTCCCATTGTCAGTCCGTGTCATAGTGAATCAGACTGGGAAGAGTGTCCCACAGTCCGTGTCACAGTGAATCAGACTGGGAAGAGTGTCCCACAGTCAGTGTCACAGTGAATCAGACTGGGAAGAGTGTCCCAAAGCCAGTCAGTGTCACAGTTAATCAGACTGGGAAGAGTGTCCCACAGTCAGTGTCACAGTGAATCAGACTGGGAAGAGTGTCCCACAGTCAGTGTCACAGTGAATCAGACTGGGAAGAGTGTCCCACAGTCAGTGTCACAGTGAATCAGACTGGGAAGGATATCCTGCAGCCAGTCAGTGTCACAGTGAATCAGACTGGGAAGCTTGTCCCACAGTCAGTGTCTTAGTGAATCAGACTGGGAAGAGTGTCCCAAAGTCAGTGTCACAGTGAATCAGACTGGGAAGAGTGTCCCAAAGCCAGTCAGTGTCACAGTGAATCAGACTGGGAAGAGTGTCCCAAAGCCAGTCAGTGTCACACTGAATCAGACTGGGAAGAGTGTCCCACAGTCAGTCAGTGTCACAGTGAATCAGACTGGGAAGAGTGTCCCACAGTCAGTGTCACACTGAATCAGACTGGGAAGAGTGTCCCACAATCAGTCAGTGTCACAGTGAATCAGACTGGGAAGAGTGTCCCACCGTCAATGTCACAGTGAATCAGACTGGGAAGAGTGTCCCACAGTCCGTGTCACAGTGAATCAGACTGGGAAGAGTGTCCCACAGTCCGTGTCACAGTGAATCAGACTGGGAAGAGTGTCCCACAGTCCGTGTCACAGTGAATCAGACTGGGAAGAGTGTCCCACAGTCCGTGTCACAGTGAATCAGACTGGGAAGAGTGTCCCACAGTCCGTGTCACAGTGAATCAGACTGGGAAGAGTGTCCCACAGTCCGTGTCACAGTGAATCAGACTGGGAAGAGTGTCCCACAGTCAGTGTCACAGTGAATCAGACTGGGAAGAGTGTCCCACAGTCAGTGTCACAGTGAATCAGACTGGGAAGAGTGTCCCACTGTCCGTGTCACAGTGAATCAGACTGGGAAGAGTGTCCCACGGTCAGTGTCACAGTGAATCAGACTGGGAAGAGTGTCCCACGGTCAGTGTCACAGTGAATCAGACTGGGAAGAGTGTCCCACGGTCAGTGTCACAGTGAATCAGACTGGGAAGAGTGTCCCACGGTCCGTGTCACAGTGAATCAGACTGGGAAGAGTGTCCCAGAGTCAGTGTTACAATGAATCAGACTGGGAAGAGTGTCCCACAGTCAGTGTCACAGTGAATCAGACTGGGAAGAGTGTCCCAGAGTCAGTGTTACAGTGAATCAGACTGGGAAGAGTGTCCCACAGTCAGTGTCACAGTGAATCAGACTGGGAACAGTATCCCACAGTCAGTCAGTGTCACAGTGAATCAGACTGGGAAGAGTGTCCCACGGTCAGTGTCACAGTGAATCAGACTGGGAACAGTATCCCACAGTCAGTCAGTGTCACGGTGAATCGGATGTGGAGGTGTGTCCCACAGTCAGTCAGTGTCACAGTGAATCAGACTGGGAAGAGTGTCCCACCATCAGTCCGTGTCACAGTGAATCAGACTGGGAAAGATATCCTGCAGCCACTCAGTGTCACAGTGAATCAGACTGGGAAGAGTGTCCCATTGTGAGTCCGTGTCATAGTGAATCAGACTGGGAAGAGTGTCCCACAGTCCGTGTCACAGTGAATCAGACTGGGAAGAGTGTCCCACAGTCAGTGTCACAGTGAATCAGACTGGGAAGAGTGTCCCAAAGCCAGTCAGTGTCACAGTTAATCAGACTGGGAAGAGTGTCCCACAGTCAGTGTCACAGTGAATCAGACTGGGAAGAGTGTCCCACAGTCCGTGTCACAGTGAATCAGACTGGGAAGAGTGTCCCACAGTCAGTGTCACAGTGAATCAGACTGGGAAGAGTGTCCCAAAGCCAGTCAGTGTCACAGTTAATCAGACTGGGAAGAGTGTCCCACAGTCAGTGTCACAGTGAATCAGACTGGGAAGAGTGTCCCACAGTCAGTGTCACAGTGAATCAGACTGGGAAGAGTGTCCCAAAGTCAGTGTCACAGTGAATCAGACTGGGAAGAGTGTCCCAAAGCCAGTCAGTGTCACAGTGAATCAGACTGGGAAGAGTGTCCCACAGTCCGTGTCACAGTGAATCAGACTGGGAAGAGTGTCCCACAGTCCGTGTCACAGTGAATCAGACTGGGAAGAGTGTCCCACAGTCAGTGTCACAGTGAATCAGACTGGGAAGAGTGTCCCACAGTCAGTGTCACAGTGAATCAGACTGGGAAGAGTGTCCCACAGTCAGTGTCACAGTGAATCAGACTGGGAAGAGTGTCCCACGGTCCGTGTCACAGTGAATCAGACTGGGAAGAGTGTCCCACGGTCAGTGTCACAGTGAATCAGACTGGGAAGAGTGTCCCACGGTCAGTGTCACAGTGAATCAGACTGGGAAGAGTGTCCCACAGTCAGTGTCACACTGAATCAGACTGGGAAGAGTGTCCCACGGTCAGTGTCACAGTGAATCAGACTGGGAAGAGTGTCCCACAGTCCGTGTCACAGTGAATCAGACTGGGAAGAGTGTCCCACAGTCAGTGTCACAGTGAATCAGACTGTGAAGAGTGTCCCACAGTCAGTGTCACAGTGAATCAGACTGGGAAGAGTGTCCCACAGTCAGTGTCACAGTGAATCAGACTGGGAACAGTATCCCACAGTCAGTCAGTGTCACAGTGAATCAGACTGGGAAGAGTGTCCCACGGTCAGTGTCACAGTGAATCAGACTGGGAACAGTATCCCACAGTCAGTCAGTGTCACGGTGAATCGGATGTGGAGGTGTGTCCCACAGTCAGTCAGTGTCACAGTGAATCAGACTGGGAAGAGTGTCCCACCATCAGTCCGTGTCACAGTGAATCAGACTGGGAAAGATATCCTGCAGCCACTCAGTGTCACAGTGAATCAGACTGGGAAGAGTGTCCCATTGTCAGTCCGTGTCATAGTGAATCAGACTGGGAAGAGTGTCCCACAGTCCGTGTCACAGTGAATCAGACTGGGAAGAGTGTCCCACAGTCAGTGTCACAGTGAATCAGACTGGGAAGAGTGTCCCAAAGCCAGTCAGTGTCACAGTTAATCAGACTGGGAAGAGTGTCCCACAGTCAGTGTCACAGTGAATCAGACTGGGAAGAGTGTCCCACAGTCAGTGTCACAGTGAATCAGACTGGGAAGAGTGTCCCACAGTCAGTGTCACAGTGAATCAGACTGGGAAGGATATCCTGCAGCCAGTCAGTGTCACAGTGAATCAGACTGGGAAGCTTGTCCCACAGTCAGTGTCTTAGTGAATCAGACTGGGAAGAGTGTCCCAAAGTCAGTGTCACAGTGAATCAGACTGGGAAGAGTGTCCCAAAGCCAGTCAGTGTCACAGTGAATCAGACTGGGAAGAGTGTCCCAAAGCCAGTCAGTGTCACACTGAATCAGACTGGGAAGAGTGTCCCACAGTCAGTCAGTGTCACAGTGAATCAGACTGGGAAGAGTGTCCCACAGTCAGTGTCACACTGAATCAGACTGGGAAGAGTGTCCCACAATCAGTCAGTGTCACAGTGAATCAGACTGGGAAGAGTGTCCCACCGTCAATGTCACAGTGAATCAGACTGGGAAGAGTGTCCCACAGTCAGTGTCACAGTGAATCAGACTGGGAAGAGTGTCCCACAGTCAGTGTCACAGTGAATCAGACTGGGAAGAGTGTCCCACAGTCAGTGTCACAGTGAATCAGACTGGGAAGAGTGTCCCACAGTCAGTTTCACACTGAAGCAGACTGGGAAGAGTGTCCCACAGCCAGTCAGTGTTACAGTGAATCAGACTGGGAAGAGTTTCCCATAGTCAGTCAGTGTTACAGTGAATCAGACTGGGAAGAGTGTCCCACAGTCAGTGTCACAGTGAATCAGACTGGGAAGAGTTTCCCATAGTCAGTTTCACACTGAATCAGACTGGGAAGAGTGTCCCAAAGCCAGTCAGTGTCACAGTGAATCAGACTGGGAAGAGTGTCCTGCAGCTGGGGCAGTTCAGTAAAATCTTGTTCCATTGTTTAAAAATTAAAAGTAAACTAAGGTAAGGAAAAATACTAAGAAAATAGTTGTATTTACCTGTCATTTTCATGGACTCAGTCAGTCAATGATTATTGTTTTTGAATTATTCCAGTTTTTGTTTATGATGTGGCTGTGCACATTCACAGACTAAGTTCCATCATCAGGGATGAATTGTATTATCTTGTTTCATGAATTTTTGATAGATATGTGTTTATCAGAACACCAGATGGGCACCTACTATTTTTCAAATATTTTGTATCCACCTAAGGGGTCAATTAGAAATTAAGTTTCGTGTCTCAACCTAAAAACAGCTTTTCTGACATTCCAAATCTGCCTTGGCATGTCACTGGAGATTGTGCTGTCAAGGCCTCGACTTTGGTTTGAATCTCATTGCAGTACAGTTGAAATATTGGAATGTTGGATGTGCTTTCTTTATCATAACTCTGGCCTCTGCAACAAAACCAGGTATTCAGATATGGCCCTCTTTACGGTTGGATTTACCTTTCGAAATAGGGTCTAATGACCTCCGACCCAGTAAATAGATTAGGTTTCGGTTGCATTGGAGTGAGGAATTTGCTGCCTGGCTGCTGTTTGCTGCAAATTGAAAATTCAGTTATGATATTTGAGAATTCATTTCACCAATATCCTGCATGCAAGTGTCTCCCTTTTGGTGCCTTGGTCTGTATGTTGCTCATTTCACATCAGCTGTAATAGTATGCTGCAGGAAGCAGTCTGCTGCCAAAAGGTCACAGGTACTTTTAGTGAGGAGGTTTGGTTGTGTTAATTAACATGTTAGTTCTTTCTTGGTAGATTTCTTGGAGCAGACAGGGGTTATTTAAGTTATTAGACAGTCAAATCACAGGGATACAGGAGCATTTCCAAGAGTTCAGCAGAACAGAAGCTTGTTAAAGAATTTGTAAAGTGACTCCGACATGACCATGGTTTCATTCTTGTGCATCTTACAGCAAGTTACAAAGGACACACTTACCAAGGTCCAAGTTACATTCGGCAAACCAGTGTGAAAATAATTATGGGGATGGCGTTGAAAGCAGACTTATGGCCAGTTGTGATTAGCACAAAATGACAGAATGCAGCTGGCATCTTATTCCACAATAAGCAAAAGAAAATGTCTGGAAAAAGTTGTAATACAGCAAACTCAATTTATTGCCTGGAAGTACTGCAGTCCATATGTGCTTCATATGTATTTACTCCTTTGTGAGTTAGCATCTGCTCTCTGTTCTAAGTTTTGCTTCTTTTAAGTGCATCCCATGTCGTGGTAAGTGAGATGAGTGGTGGTATAAGTTTGCCTATGAAAGTTTGCCTTGTAGTGCAATATTTATGTTAGCTCCAGAAATGTAAACATCAGCAGACTAGCAAAATGAGTGTAAATGGTTGTCAGGTGATTGCAGGCATAAAGGAAGATGGTTGTATTTGTTGGAGGTCAATCATCTCTGCTACTAGACATCTCTGCAGGAGTTCCTCAAGGTAATATCTTAGGACCAACCAAGTTCAGCTACTTTGCCATTGACATTCCCTCCATCGTAAGTCCAGAAGTGGGAATAAATTAAAACAAAGAACTGAGGATGCTGGAAATCTGAAACGCCAGCAGAAAGTGGTCGAGAAACTCTGCATGGCTAGCAGTATCTGTGGATAGTAAAACAGAGTTAATGTTTTGAGTTGAATGACTCTTCATCAGAATTGAAAATAGCTGGGGCACAGTACTGATATTGGGGACGTGGGTTGAAGATCAGGAAAGTGAATAGAATACTTTGAGATGGTACCCAGAGAAAAGAGGTAGACATTCGATTTCAGCATTGAGGCACTGTAAAGGAAAATAAATATTTGTAACTGATATGGTTGGAATGCTTGTGATTTAATTTCATGGTCAGGAATTTTATTAAATCACAACTATATGTCAAGATGACTAGACAAATGCCTTGAAATGCAGAGTTAATATTTTTTATATGCAGATCATCACAAACAAATGTGATCAAATGCTGTTGAGTACACAATAAAGTCCCGTTTTTCTGGTTGGATCTATTCAGCTTCAAAATTATTGAGAGATTACCTCGTGATATGACCATTGCCAACATGACACCCTGAGATTTCCTGGCTTGGCTTTGAGCACCCCAAACATGTGATGAACCTTCCTAAACATGTGATGAACCTTCCTGTTATGGGTTGCAGGGCAATAGTTCAGCTTGTACTGTGCTTTGACTGAATTGCACCAAGATGGATGCTGGCAGTCAATGACTCATGGTAGCCATCTCATAAATACGGCAAGGCACGTAGGATTTCATTTCTATCCCAAAAATTCCCCCTCTTTTTCATAACAATAATTTAAAGTATTCTCATTTACATTATGAGCTACCCAATTTACTAACTATGCACACGACAATTCTCATCCATTAGCAATGTATCGCTCTAATCTGTCTCTTCACATTATTGCACACACAGTCATTACATCAGGCCAGTCTCTAATGGTGTGCAAGTGCATTGTCTGTTTCTCTATGTTTGTCTATGTTTCTTCAGGATGTGTTGCTTGCAGTTGCGATCGTGTCAGTTACTGCTCCATTTCTGTTATTGGGTTGTTGTGGATGTCTGGAATAGATGGTTGATCTTTGGTCTGTGCAGGTGGTGAGTATTAGCTTTTTCTTTCAAAAATATACTTTATTCATAAAAATATTATATGCATACATAGTTCCTAAAGCAGTTTGGCTCGGCACAATAGCACATGAAGAAAACAAACACACATTATAGTTTGACTCGATCCAACAGACAAACCCAAGATATTTTTTACTCATGCAGGATTATATTTTTATATATTTGAGGCAGCAGGAGGGTCCGATAAGTGAATGGACCCCCATTTAACTTCAGGAGGAAGATGTCACACAGTAGTCTGTAATTTGGCGGCAGCTGCCCCAAGCTTTAGTGCATCCCTCAGCCCGTAGTCCTGGAGCTTGGGATGTGCCAGTCTGCAACATTCAATCATGGTCATCTCCTTGCTCTGAAGACCAACCAGTTTTGGACAGACTAAAGAGTGCCTTTCTCTGAGATGAAGGTCCTCCAGTTGCACTCAATGTTGTCTCAATGTGCATCACGGGCAACAGACCACAGAGTCCGGCATCACAGAGCCGCTCAGGATAAACCTCAACAAAAGCAATGACGTCTGGAGTCCTTGCTGCCGAGCAAAGAGACAATTTCTGCAGTTGTGTATATGTGCCTGTGGCTGTGGGTGTGATGGTTTATCTGATCATTGACTTTCACCACTTATGACTGAGGGTGACAAATTATCTATGCAATTGAGAGCTTTGAAGGTTTATATAGTAACTGAATTTCCAACATTCAACTCAGGCAGTGGTTTAACAGTCTTGTCAAAATAAAAGTTAGCATTCTGCCATCTCATCTTGATTTTAACACTCACATTTGTTCTTACCTCTGGCTTCGTACCTCTTCTGCGACTGATGGTTTGGGTGCAGCATGATAATAGTCTTTCCACTTGATTACCTTTCAGGCTGTCAGTAGTTGTGTTTCTCCAATCCAGGATTGCTTTTATACATCTGTGCTAGATACACTTGGTTTCCTTATGATTCTTTTGGTGATTTTTACTGTCACCTCAGCCTTTCCATTTTGACAGGGATTTTGTGGAAATGATGTATGGTCTTGAATTTTCTAATCCTTTATGAACCAGCTGAATTCTTCACACGTGAAGCCCGGGTCAATGTCTCTCATCACAATGATACAGTCACTCGAGTGAGCTTTCAGGCATTCGACAACCTCCCTGGTAATTGCAGAAGATGACTGGACTATCTTTCAGTAGTCAGAATAGTTGTCTACAGTGATAAGATAATCAGTTCCTGTGACTGTGCTGAGGTTCCTGATCATCCATGTGCTGTCTAGGACATCATGTTTCATCAGTAGTTCTCTTACAGTCATTGAGATGTACAGCACAGAAACAGACCCTTCGGGCCAACTTCTCCATGCTGACCAGATATCCGAAATTCATCTAATCCCATTTGCTAACTTTTGGCCCATATTCCTCCAAACCCTTCCTATTCATATATCCAGATTAAATGTTGTAATTGTACCAGCCTCCACCACTTCCTCTGGCAGCTCATTCCATAAACGAACAACCTTCTACATGAAAAAGTTGTCCCTTAGGTCCCTTTTAAATTTTCACTTTTCACTTAAACTTCTATTTCTGGACTCGCAAACCCGGGGGAAAAAGCCTTGGCTATTCACCCTATCCATGCCCCTCATGATTTTGTAAACCTCTATAACGTCACCCCTCAACCTCCGACACTCCAGGGAAAATAGCCCCAGTCTATCCAGCCTCTCCCTATAGCTCAAACCCTTCAACCCTGGCAACATCCTTGAAACTTTTCTGAACCCTTTCAAATTTCACAACATCCTTCCTAGAGCAGGGAGACCAGAATTGCACACGGTACACCCAAAAGTGACCTAACCAATGTCCTATACAGATGCAACATGACCTCCCAACTCCTATACTCAATGCACTGATCAATAAAGGCAAGCATACCAAATGCTTTCTTACTATCTTATTTACTTGTGACTCCACTTTCAAGGAGCTATGAACCTGCACTCCAAGATTTCTTTGATCAGCAACACTCTCAGGACCTTACCATTAAGTGCATACATCCTGTCCTGATTTGCCTTTCCAAAATGCAACACCTCACGCTTATCTAAATTTTAACTCCTCAGCCCAATGGTCCATCTGATCAAGGTCCTGTTGTACATTTCATGCCTTCCACAGACTCCATTTAATTCCTCGGTATTTTGCATGGCTGTGATTTAGCATATCTCCTTCCAACTCCTAAGGGATAATGCCTCTATTTCCTATGTACAATATACCACCTTGGGCTATCTGTTCATCTCCGTATGCCCAATATGCTTTTATAACTGCTGGAGCATCCTTGCTGTTTTCGAACCATCCTTTCATCACTAGTTCTTGCCATACTTGGAGAGGTGCATCTTGTTGAATAGTTTGTTTAAGCTGAGCGAGGTGCTTGGCTGGTAGATCAATGTCTCCACTGGGTTGATGACTTCCAGAACAAGTTGATCAGTCGTTTCGTGCTGGATCTGCAAGATTTCACAAACTGTCATAGCAAGCCTTTACTTGCTTTATAGGGGATGATGTTCATGACATTGTGTCAGAGATGTACGTCTGTTTCTCTTGCTTGCATCCAGATGAAATCTCTGTAACTGAAGTAACGTGTTGCGGATTGTTTGTTTGCTGCAGAAAGTAGCAGCTTGAGGAAAATGCTTTGCAGTCAGACTCGACTATCACTTCGTCTTCGCTTGCCAAGATCTTCATCAAATCTTCATGGAAGCGACAATGTCTAAACCCCCTTTCTTGATCTGAGAGTAATGTCATTCCATTATGAATACAAACAATTGTCTTGGCCAATTAGGGTTGGTCCAGGTCCCCTCTCACTGTTAGAATATTTTTAAAAATGCATTCATGGGGTGTGGGCATCGCTGGCTAGGCAGCATTTATTGCCTACCACTAATTGCCCAGTGGGCAGTTAAGAGCCAAGCATATTTTTGTGGGTCTGAATCATATGTAGGTCAGGCTAGGTAAGGAAGGCAGTTTCTTCCCTGAAGGACATTAGTGACCCAGATGGGTTTTTCCCAACAATCGACAATGGATTCATGATCATCATTAGATTCTTAATTCCAGATTTTAAAAAAATTGAATTCAAGCTCCATCATCTGCTCTGGCCGGATTCAAACCCAGGTCCCCAGAAAGTTATCTGGGTCTCTGGATTGACAGTCCAGTGATAATACCACTTGGCCATCGCATCTCTTTCAGCACTGACTATGCGTGCATAAGCCCCCAGAGTTGTGCACGTGCAGACATCCATTACTTTGCAAACTCTCCAGTGAGACCATAACCAACACAAATGCGAGTAAATGTGACATTTATGAGCAATTAATTCAGCTGAACAATGTGGAAATGCTGTGAAATTATTTGTCTCATTGCAGTGCACCTTCAAACTGAAAACATTGGGGACTAATGGCGTAGACAATAAGACACGCAATAAGTAATTGTCTAAAATAACTCACCTGGACAGTGGCAAAAGTGAAGATCTTTGGTATGCTTGGAACAATATCTTCACTCCAAGATGAAAAATCCCAGCCATTAACATGGATTCCTCTCTCCCAGGTGCTGTCAGGCTTGCTAATTTCCCTGACACATTCCCCTTTTATTCTAAATCAGCAACATCAGCTGTTTCATTTGCTTTATTGTTTTATTTTTCAAGAACTTAGAGGGTTAATTATGGCAGTGTTAAATCTGAGTTCTAAGTACTGCTCTTTAAACTATAAGCATCTCTTTTTTTTAAAGAGAGACTCTTGCAGAGTAGATACTGGAAAGGCAGTATTTATTTAACACTGCAGTATCTCAAAGGTTCATACTTTATTGTGAAAACATGAAAAAACATGTCCTTGGTTTGTTTTCTTTCGTGCTTTGAGGTTAAGATTGGATCTGTTATAATACACAACCTAACATGTAGTTTATAGATTGTGAGCTAGTTCTCAAGTAACAACTGAGATACAGACAATGCCATATTCATTATCTGTGCTTGTGCTATGGTGTGGCAAAATGAGTCTCTGATCTGTATAGATGAAAAAGACAGAGGAATGGAATGCATTCCAACTGTAGCATCGCTTCAACTCTTCCAGTTTACAAGCCATCTGTGTAATTGATATTCCTAGGCCCTAGTGTGGATGTGATTGAATTTTACCACAACCCACATTAACTGTGCAACCAAATAGAGGCAGCAGGCTGCAGCAACAAATATAGAAACAGCATAATTCACAAAGGTGCCGAAGGAAAACAGGAGCTGTTTAATCATACTTGCAATGTGACTGAGTAACACTGAGGTCTTGAAAATTCAGGTCTTTCAGGTTTTAACTGGATAATCATTCAAGAAGGAAACACTGATTTCAGAACAGAGTGTGGGGGAGGGGTGTCCTCTGCTTTCTATTTTTATAACTCATTAATCAGTCATTCTTTGTGTATTAATTTGTTTTCAGCTGCTTGGTGATATGAGAGATTATTACTGAATGCAATAGTTCTTAATATTACTTCTGAATGTCTGTACAAATTAAAAGTGAAACACTGTTATTACTACTTAATGTTGTACAGTCTTTATCTCTCCATCACCCTCCATGTTTAAATATAATAAACAAGGGTCAAGGGACTCTAACAGTGGGGGGAGGGGGGGTCAAGGTTCCTTCAACCTTTTTCATAATATAATGCATTATCACTGATGCAATGTGAAACTTTAAATTGTTGCAGCTGAAGTGCATTGGAACACAAAGAGTAAAATGTTTATTACCTGCTTGTCAGAGCAGACTGCTGACTCATAGCTGATACAGCACTACTGAGTAATTCGATCTCTATTTACCTTTGAAGTATGGAAGGTCAACAGTTCACTTGCATTTTATCCCACTAACCCATAATCTATAGATTTAGGTGAATGCTGGAGGTGACAGATGCACACTCATGTACTTTATCCAGAATGCTGTAGGGAGAGTCTGTGGGTGCAGCTGACAAGAGGCATGTCTATATTCATGCCAGAGGCAGACAATACATCGGCCTGATGTAAAACAAAAGCGTGTTTTTTTTTGCAGAGATTTTGTTAAAGTGCATAAAAGTCTTTGTTTTCGGATTCTGTTGTAACCCTTACTATTTTAACATTGGAAATTACAAGTGTGGCTGAGTGGGTAGTCAGTCTTTCAAAGCTGACCCGGTCCTAGTTATCACCAATCTGCTGATAATGTTTATTGTCACTCACAATATCCCGTGATCTCATCAGGGTAATTACACAGCCTGCTTACCATTAGAGATATAAAAAGCAATTTGAGAGTGTAGGTTCTGGTTTCCAGCAAGTCTTAATTCAGGTTTAGTCTGTGACTGATGAACATGAACTAAACAGTGACTTTAGTCATTCTAGCAGGAACACTAATATCATTGTGCCATTTCCAAAAAAAGGATGAAAAATGACCAAACAACTTTGTTTAATCATATTTTCAATTTATTTGGATTGGGATTAAATATTGTATTATTCAAATGTTTTATATTGTGAAAGCAAAATAGTTGTATGGTTGCTTTTAGTCTATTGAGGGCAAGCCATGATCTTTCTAAAGACTCATTTACCACACAGATCATAATGCAGCAAGAAACCATCTCAATGAGTTTATGGGGGTGTTTATCTTCCAAATGAACTGCAATCCTGATCCCTGTCCTATTCTCATTTCCATTTATTTCTCTGTCCTTCAACCACTGCCTCACATTTCCAACAGTGCAGAGCCTCCATTTCAACCATGAGGCACATTCAATTGCCTGTCAAGAGTGTGGCACTAGAGAAGCACAGCAGGTCAGGCAGCATCCAAGGAGCAGGAGAATCGATGTTTCAGGCATAAGCCCTTCATCATTTTCCTGTTCCTCGGATGCTGCCTGACCTGCTGTGCTTTTCCAGCACCACACTTGACTCTGATCTCCAGCATCCGCAGTCCTCACTTTCTCCACATTCAATTGCCTCGTAACCCTTTTTCTCTCTCTCTCTCTCTTTCCTAGGCAATGGCTTAGTGGTATTATTGCTAGACTGTTAATGACCCTGGTTCAAATCCTACCATGGCAGATGGTGGAATTTGAACTTAGTAAAATCATAAAGTAGGAGTCTAATGGTGACCATGAATTAATTGTCAGGAAAACTCTGGTTCATTAATGTCCTTTAGGGAAGGAACTGCCATCCTTACCCAGTCTGGCCTGAACGTGACTATAGACCCACAGCAATGTGATTGACTCTTAATTGTCCTGTTGGGATGCACAATAAATGCTGGCTTTGCCAGCAACACCCTCAAACTGTGAATGAATAAAAAAAAAACTGGTAAAATAAATTCCCTACTTTATATTTTGAATTTCTTGTAACCCTCCCTTCTAGACTGCTGAACCACTGGTAATTGTCTGTTACCCCTGCATTATTTTAATGCTTGCATTATATTACCTTGCAATAACTTCTGATCTGAAGCAAGCAACATCAATTTTTAAACTCCTATGTATTTGTATGTACCAGGCAGTATCCTGTATTTGAAACTGCATTTTGCTCCTCTGCATCATGTAATGAAAAGCTGCAGTAGTCTAGTGATCTTCTTATTAAGGTGGTCAAGTTTGATGTCAAGATTTGGGTAAAAACATGGTGATATGCATGCAAGTAGAGAAAAGGTTTTACTCACATTACAGACTAAATTATTCTGTTGTATTTCTTTGGACTGCAGCTCAAGTGCTGTTAGCTGCTTCATTGTGTGCCCCCATTGCCAGGTGCAAACTAGGCTGGGGGCTCTCACGCATAGTAATTTCGGCTTACTATGGAAAGATTGTGCAAAACTGCGTCTTTCAGATCCGTCTCTGAATCGGGAGTGACAAAGTCATTCTTTTAGCTCAGTGCTGTTTGGATAGAAAGCTAATGAAGGTTGAGCCAGACTGTTGGGCATTATAAATTCATTTGGAAACCTTCAGATATCCTTTCTTGCTTGTTGCTGTGATATACAAGGTGCCTTCATTTTGAAGTTTTATCGCATACTGCCATAGCTTGAGCTGCAAATTTAGTTACTGTAACACTCCAGTTCCCTTTAAAGTTCAGAGCACCACTGTGTGTAGACAAATGTTCCTCTGTTAAATGATTCTTCAAAATTGAATGGATACTGCTCTGTTCTACAGACTGAAATATAGGTACTGGTGTTCAGCAGTCTGCCAATTGATGGCCTTTTATTTTTAAAAAATATTTGCTCATCAACCTGATCGGAGGTGTTATTCCACACAGCTGGAGCAGGTGGGACTTGAACCAGGGTCTCCTGGCTCAGTGATATCCGCTCTGCAAAATCCCGCTGGACAGCCTTGGAGTGTGTCAGAAATAGATGGCATTGAGGTTTCACACTGCAGCCAGTCTGACAGCAGTAAGCAATCAGACTGCAGTGTCTCTTCAGAAACTGTGTAGGAGCACAAAAGAATTGGTAGCGGCATGTCATAAATTTTACTGCTACACTTGTATCAATAATGCTATTAATTAGTAACAATATTCCAACAGGAGCCAATCCACAATTAAATTGATTGTTTTATTTTAAATTCAGTTCATTGCAGTAGATCTTCCTTTTATTTTAACAAATGTTGGATAAAAATGTCAGAATGCTGCTCTAGAGATGTTGGGGAATGAAGAAAGAATTGTAAGAAACACAGCTTTAGAGAAGCCTTCATCATCAGCAGTTCAGTGATGGAAGATATTTATAAGAGTATGAGAAGCAATTATTCAAAGATTCCATAAACAGGAGCAGACTGTGAGAAATGAAGCTCACTCATTTCAATAATTTCAGTCCGAGACAAGATCTGAAGCAATTGGTATATTTATTATATGCTTGCAAGCGTGGTGTTTAAAATAGACATGCAGAGTTTAGCAAGTACATATCTTATATAGGATTCACTACTCCAAACCCGGTGCCCATTACTATTGTTTATCTCCTGCCTTATCCGGCCTTGTGCATAACAAAGTATAAGTTTTACTCGGCCATTTCACCACATCCTGCTGTGGTCCATTGTTAGGTATATCCTCCTTCACTGCTATCTATTTCCCCTACTTGTGACATTTCCTCCCTTTCCCCAACCATATTGAACCTTATGACCTTTGAATTGGGGTTTGTTTTTGGTTTTTGCAGGAGTGGGAAACAGATGCTTATAACTACTGTTTGTACAAGCATATCTGGCCTAACCTACATCCTCACAGCACCTTATCTATTTGTCTGGAACATCTACCATTGTTTGCAGGCACGTTTCATTCTTCTATGCACATTTTAGCGAATACAGAAACAATTATATATTTCCTTCACATAGTTTTCATTCTTGTTGACTCAGCTCTTGGTTGAAACAATTATACACTGGTATGGGTTAATTTACCGTGCATAAGTAATTATGATTGCAGAAGTAACACTGCTTTACCTATATCCCACAATTTCCCCCTTTTTCTTTAATTATCATTTGTTATCTTCTGCATTCTTCTTTTAAGCATCGCCTCCAAAATTTGCAAACATCATTCTAGAGACTTCATCCATCTTGGTCTCATTCATCCCCTCATTATTTAATCGATAAAGTCCCTCTGCCTGATTCCCTTTTAGCGGCAACTGTTTCATTAAAGCTGTCTCAATCAGTCTTTGGGTGAGCCCTTGTATACAGGGTATGATGCAACAGCCAATGGTTACCAATACCCCGGCTACTACTATCAGGGAAGTAAGGATGGAAACCACCACCCCCTTCCATTTTCCAAACCATGATTCAAGCCATCCCGTGAGAGATGTGTCTACTCCTGAATTCTCAGCCAGTTCCTCTGCTAAGGTAGTCAATCCCCTTAAGGCCCAAGTAATTGAACCATCAGGCGCAGTGTTATTAGGAATAAAGGTACACCAGCTTCCTCCTAACATCACACACACACCCCCTTTTTCTGCTAAAATCATATCAAGGGCCATTCTGCTTTCCCAGGCCATCCTACTTGTCGCATCAAGCTGTTCTGATATTCCTTGAACCGCATCTCTTGTATAATTTATAAATCGCTGTTGATTATAGAAAATGTAATTTATCCAATCTACATTTTTATTAATTGTTACCCACCAAAAGAGAGCTGACTCAAAGCCTGCTGCAATCTGGTTACGAGCCTTGAACTCATCAAGTAACCCCCCAGGGACTCCTGCAGAATCGAGATAAATCCTGTTATCGAAACAAGTGTCTAACAGTGATCTTTTACTCCTTCCCTTTTTCTCTACTATCTTTTCGTTCTCAAATGCCAGGGTAAATGGAATTGCCAATTGTACAATTGCACATATCCCTCTCCAATCCGGAGGTAGAGTGGGTCTCAATATTTTGCCTCCACAGTACCACCACAGATCCGCTTGGGGAACCTTCAGTGCTGAGTAGTTCCCTCCCTTGTCTGTTTCGGTGACATTCTTAATCTCTGTACATAATTTTAGCTCCCCCAAGCCTCTGGACCGATTTGTACTTCATCTACACACACAATGTGTGATTTCCAACTGTGGCTGAAAACGTGGGGGGTGGCTTTTGAATCTTTCTTCACCAAGGGAGGGAACATTAGAGATAGGGAGGTACAGTTCCTATCATTCCATGCAGTCTCATCCTGGTACAGGGCTATCATACATCTCATGCCCTTCCTGTCTCCCTTCCACCCGAGTGAAAAGGGAACCACCTGGGCCACTGGCCTACTGGAGGCACATGCATAGCAATTGCTCTTATTCAGACTTTTTAAAGTATACTTTACCCATTCAACCCAGGCATTTGCATCCCCGTACCCAGTTTCTATTTCAGTGGTCTGTTTTAACTCCTTTACCTCTATAATTTTTACTCCTTTAAGGTCATCGGGAGGGGTGAAAGGTTGTACCTTTATTATCCAGTAGTTCTGCCCATTTTTCCCTGTCCTACGCTAATTCAAAAACAACAGCCCAAGAAATCATTCCCGTTTGTTTTCATTTCTATCCCCAATGTTCCATTTAATTGTACCTGATAGATACCACCTCCCCACCCCCCCCTCCTCGCCCCAGAATTGCTTCGTGCCATGTGGTTTTCTTTATCGTTAGGTATATTGGGACAATGGAAAGCTGGTCAGAAGGGGGCTCGGTGTACTGTGACAAGACCATTATACCAAGTACCATCCCCGAGGCCATCCCAATAGGACTTAAGGTGTATCTCTGAACTGCGGTACTGTCTCTGATTATCTACATCCCCACAATTCACTCAACTGCATGCAGCAGCGTCTATTACTTGTGGATTATCAGATTCAGGAACCGTTAATAATACATATGAAAATGATACTTGACAAAATCCCAATGCTAAGAGAGCTAGTATCATAACTCTAAGCATTCCCAGTATTCTAAACATCATGCTGAAGCACAAAAAGACGTAACATACAATCCTACAGAAATAATCCCACGCTCACGTCGCCACTGTATAATCAGTTACTCAAAGTCTCTTTAGCCTGAGTTTCAGCGGGTCTTGCGTTGATTTGGCTGTCCAGACTTCTTCCTCAACTGGAGATTCCACTGGCCCTTTGATCCGAATGTAGTGAGTCCAGCCTTTCTCCACCGTCCTTATTGCCGTTTCGGTCAAAAGAGCCTGGTACGGCCCTTCCCAGTCCAGTTGCAATTTAGTCTCTGTCCATGATTTTACTAAGACCCAATCTCCCAGCCGGATGGGATGAACGGATGAATTCAAGGGGCGGAGTCTGTGCCAATAAACCCTGTTTCCTGAGGAATGACAAAGAGGAGGACAAGCCCAGTATATAGTTCTTTAAGAACAAGTCTTTAGTTTCGGGAATTGGCAATTCCCCATTTGTTCCCAGATAAGGTAATCCAAATAAGATTTCCTTGGCGGATCGTCCCAAATCTTTCCTTGGGGCCGTTCGTACTCGCAAGAGAGTTATAGGTAAACATTTGGTCCAAGGGAGTCTGGTTTCTATTATCAATTTAGAGAGCTGTCATTTGAGTGTTTGGTTCCTGATGATGGCGGGTGTCATGGAGTATGGAACTCCCAGGAAATTCCCAACCCTTTCATTACCCCCTGTAACACTTTAAAGGTAAAATGAGTTCCTTGGTCGGAATCTATATGGTTCACGAGCCCATATCGGGGAATTATGTGCTCTAATATTGTTTTAGACACCCCACTCGCAGTGGCAGTAGCTAGGGGGTATGCCTCAACCTAACCAGATAGATGATCTACTATGACCAGCACATATTTTAGTCTTCCTACCCTGGGTAGTTCAGTATAATCTACTTGTATACTCTGGAAGGGTCTCAATCCCGGGTCTCTTCCTCCCGGGGTCTGTTTTCTCAAGACTTTCTTATTTACCTTTCTGCATATTATACATCCCTCAAGTACTTGTTTAGCAATTGTATACATTCCTTTACATCCATATTCCCTAAGAGCTAAATCACACATTGCTTGTACTCCCCAATGGCTGTTTTGATGTAGGACAGCCATAATTTCTTGCATCATCATTTTGTTTAACATTTCCCTTCCATCAGGTAACATCCAATGCCCATCTGCTGTTTTTGCAGCCCCTAAATCTTGCAATTCTTTTTCCTCTCTTTCAGTTAATATAGGAGCTTCCCGAGGATCTGGGACAGTAGGTATTAGGGAATGAATCACTACTACTTGTGGGTTCAGGGCTGCTTCCTCAGCCACTTCATCGGCTAATCTATTCCCCCTAACTTTTGGTTCATTTTCCTTTCTGATGACCAGTTACATGCACTACCGCTATTTCTTGGGGGAGTAATAGATGTTTAATCAAGACCCGTTTAATCAACTCCTCATGTGCTGGTTCCTTCTCCCAGCTATTGATCAGTCCTCTTTCCTGCAATATCTTTCCGAAAGTGTGCACAACACCAAATGCATATTTAGAGTCAGTGTATACAGTGGTGGGCAAGTTGTTGGAGGGAATCCTGAGGGACAGGATGCACATGTATTTGGAAAGGCAAGGACTGATTCGGGATAGTCAACATGGCTTTGTGCGTGGGAAATCATGTCTCACAAACTTGATTGAGTTTTTTGCTGAAGTAACAAAGAGGATTGATGAGGGCAGAGCAGTAGATGTGATCTATATGGACTTCTGTAAGGCGTTCAACAAGGACAAAGTTCCCCATAGGAGACTGATTAGCAAGGTTAGATCTTATGGAATACAGGGAGAACTAGTCATTTGGATACAGAACAGGCTCAAAGGTAGAAGACAGAGGGTGGTGGTGGAGGGTTGTTTTTCAGACTGGAGGCCTGTGACCAGTGGAGTGCCACAAGGATCGGTGCTGGGCCCTCTACATTTTCTCATTTATATAAATGATTTGGATGCGAGTATAAGAGGTACAGTTAGTAAGTTTGCAGATGACACCAAAATTGGAGGTGTAGTGGACAGCAAAGAGGGTTACGTCAGATTACAACAGGATCTGGACCAGATGGGCCAATGGGCTGAGAAGTGGCAGATGGAGTTTAATTCAGATAAATGCGAGGTGCTGCATTTTGGGAAAGCAAATCTTAGCAGGACTTATACACTTAATGGTAAGGTCCTAGGGAGTGTTGCTGAGCAAAGAGACCTTGGAGTACAGGTTCATAGCTCCTTGAAAGTGGAGTTGCAGGTAGATAGGATAGTGAAGAAGGCGTTTTGTATGCTTTCCTTTATTGGTCAGAGTATTGAGTACAGGAGTTGGGAGGTCATGTTGCAGCTGTACAGGACATTGGTTATGCCACTGTTGGAATATTGCATGCAATTCTGGTCTCCTTCCTATCGGAAAGATGTTGTGAAACTTGAAAGCGTTCGGAAAAGATTTACAAGGATGTTGCCAGGGTTGGAGGATTTGAGCTACAGGGAGAGGCTGAACAGGCTGGGGCTGTTTTCTTTGGAGCATTGGAGGCTGAGGGGTGACCTTATAGAGGTTTACAAAATTATGAAGGGCATAGATAGGATAAATAGGCAAAGTCTATTCCTCACTTTAGGAAAGATGTGGAAGCTTTGGAGAGGGTGCAGAGAAGATTTACCAGGATGTTGCCTGGAATGGAGAATAGGTTGAGAGTGCTAGGCCTTTTCTCATTGGACGGCGAAGGATGAGGGGTGACTTGATAGAGGTTTATAAGATGATCAGAGGAATAGATAGAGTAGACTGTCAGAGACTTTTTCCCCGGGTACAACAGAGTGTTACAAGGGGACATAAATTTAAGGTGAAGGGTGGAAGGTATAGGGGGGATGTCAGGGGTAGGTTCTTTACCCAGAGAGTGGTGGGGGCATGGAATGCGCTGCCTGTGGGAGTGGCAGAGTCAGAATCATTGGCGACCTTTAAGCGGCAATTGGATAGGTACATAGATGGGTGCTTAGGCTAGGACAAATGTTCGGCACAACATCGTGGGCCGAAGGGCCTGTTCTGTGCTGTATTGTTCTATGTTCTATGTTCTATGTTCTATGTTCTATGTCTTTTCCCTGGGTTCGGGGAGACCTGAACTAGAGGGCATAGGTTTAGGGTGAGAGGGGAAAGATATAAAAAAGACCTAAGGGGCAATCTTTTCACGCAGAGGGTGATACGTGTATGCAATCAGCTGCCAGAGGATGTGTTGGAGGCTGGTACAATTGCAACATTTAAGAGGCATTTGGATAGGTATATGAATAGGAAGGATTTGGAGGGATATGGGCCGGGTGCTGGTAAGTGGGACTAGATCTGGTCAGCATGGACGGGTTGGACTGAAGGGTCTGTTTCCATGCTGTACATTGCTATGACTCTATACTGTTCCCTCTTTATTTTCTAATGCCCTAAGGGCTCTTTCCAATGCATAGAGTTCGCAGGTCTGAGCTGACCACCCATTTGGCAACCTTCCTGCCTCTACCACACTACCTTTCGTCCCATCTACGACTGCATACCCATTATGTCTTTTCCCTTCAGTCACCCGGGATGATTCGTCTATAATAAGTTGGGCTCCTGCATGAAGCGGAACATCTCTCAGGTCCATGCGGACCTCAGTTTGGTATTCTATACTGTCAAGGCAATCGTGCTCTGGATTCTGAGGAGATTCTCCTTCCCCTTTCTAAAGAAAGGCAGCTGGGGTTAAACAATTGTCCGTGACCAACACTAGATCATTCTTTTCTACTAATTTTGCCTCTTATTTCAGAATCCGCGAGTCTGTCAACCATCGCCCAGCTTTTTGGTTTAGGATCGTTCTCACTTGGTGTGGGGTGCTTACTATTAGGGCTCCCCCAAATGTAAGCTTTCTGCTTTCCTCCACCAACAGTGCAGTGGCAGCCACAGCCTGCACACACTCAGGCCACCCCCGGGATACTGGATCCAATAGCTTCGAAAGACATGCTACTGGCTGTTTCATTCCTCCCCACTTCTGGGTTAATACTCCCAAAGCCGTTCCCTTATCCACGATAGCAAAGAGGTGGAAAGGTTTATCTAGAGAAGGTCAGGCTAACACGGGGACATGGATCAGATCTCTTTTGAGTTCCTCAACTAGTTCTTTTTCCTCATCATCCCAACTTAGACACTTTGGTTCCTCCTCTAATAGTTTGAGATATAATTTCTTAGTCTTTTGAGCATAAGAATCAATCCACAATCTGCAATAACCCGTTAGACCCAAAAATTTACGTAACTCCCATTTAGTCCTGGGCAGCGGCATTCCCATTATTCCCTCTATCCGTTCCGGGCTTATCTTTCACTTTCCCTCACTAGCTAAATGTCCCAAGTATTTCACTTCTTGCTCCACATATTGTGGTTTGTTTTTAGATACTCACAGTCCCTGCTGACCCAGGAAATTCGATAATTTGTTAGTGGCTTCTATTACTCTTTCTCTTCTTTTTCCTGTTACTAAAAGGTCGACTAAATGCTGCAACAGGGTAGTTCCCTTGGGGCTGCTAAATTTCTCCAATATTTGTTCTAACAAGTGTCCAAATAAATTCGGGGTTTCCGTAAACCCCTGGGGGAGCACGGTCCACCGGCATTGCTGTTTCCGTCCTGTCTTGGGATCTTCCCACTCAAAGGCAAACAAATTCCAACTTTCCTCCACCAAGGGACAACCCAAAAGGCATCCTTTAAATCGATCACACTAAACCATTTGTGGTCATGGGAGATCTTACTAATAACGTAAAGGGATTTAGCACCACTGGGTGCCTGATCTGTACTATTCAATTTAATGTTCTCAAATCCTGCACCAATTGATAAGTTCCATCAGATTTCCGCACTGGTAGTATTGGGGTATTATAAGGAGACATACATGGCTCCAACAATCCATCTCTAATCAGTCCCTCAATTACTGGCTGCAGTCCTCGTTTACCTTCTATGAAAATGGGATATTGTCGCTCACAGACAACGTCCCCTTTCCTTTTTAAACTTATTCCTAGGGGAGGGTTCTGTAGTTTTCCACGATTCCCTTCTCGAGCCCATACAATAGGGTCTATCTCTCTCTCCACATCCTCTGTCAACATTGTCATTTGTACAACTATTTCTTTTTCCTGAATTCCAAACTCCAGTCCTAAGAGGATAATTAAATCTCTCTCTAGTAAGTTACCCCCGATATTCGGGGTGGCACGATGGCTCAGTGGTTAGCACTGCTGCCTCACAGCGCCAGGGTCCCAGGTTCGATTCCAGCCTCGGGCAACTGTCTGTGTGGAGTTTGCACATTCTCCCTGTGTCTGCGTTGGTTTCCTCCTACAGTCCAAAGATGTGCAGGTCAGGTGAATTAGCCATGCTAAATTGTCCATAGTGTTAGGTCCATTAGTCAGAGGGGGGTGGGTTACTCTTCGGAAGCTTGGTGTGGACTTGCTGGGTCAAAGGGCCTGTTCCCACACTGTAGGGAATCTAATCTAATCTGATATCACGGATATACAACAGTTCCCCTGTGACTCTATCCTTAGGACCTTCTATCATCATAGGTTCAAATACTGGAACAGTAAATCCTTCCCCTTTTACCCCAGAAACAGTAATTGACCGTGTTGATATGCCTACCTTCTTTGGTTTAAAATTCAGCGATGACTGTGCTGCCTCCGTATCTACTAGGAAGACTACCTCTTCCCCACAGGGTCCCACCATCAAGTTTAACAAGGGTTCCTGGTGGGTCCCCGGGGGCAGGAACCCCTGACACCCCTATTCTTCATCAAAATTCATAAGTGGAATTGCCCTTTCTTCCCTTTGTAGATCAGGACACTCCCGCTTAAAATGCCCTAGATTTCCGCAATAATAGCATCCTGCCTGTGGGGACATCCATCTCTGCCCCTGTCTCCCGAACCCTCTATTAAATGCTCCCCTTGTCCTCTCCCCCTTCCTCTCTGTCCTACATGCTGTCACCCACCGCTCCGATTGCTCAATATTGGTTCCATTCTTTTCTTAACTACCTCATCAACTGTAGCTACCATCATTTTTGCCTTCTGTTTTTGTCTCTCATCCTCTCTCTTTACAAACACTTTCTGTACCTCTCTTAACGATTCATCTAATGGTTTTTTGCTCCACTCTTCTATCTTTTGTATCTTTCTCTATATGTCTGGCCATGCCTTTGTCACAAAATATACTTTCAAAAGACCCTGTGCCACTGGGTCCTCAGGGTTCATTCCAGAGTATTTTCGCATTGAGTCTCTTAATCTTTGCAAGAAAGCTGAGGGAGTCTCATCTTTCTCCTGTCTAACTTCAAAGGCTTTAGTCAAATTCTGCGACTTTGGAACTGCCTCTCTTATTCCTTTTAGAATCAGGTCTTTCAATTCCCTCATTTCTTCTCTATGCTCCGGGTTTTGATTTTCCCACTGGGGGTCTCTGAGGGGAAACTTCGTCTCTCCCTGTCCAGCATCCCCATCTCCAATGGGATGTTCCCTGTCCCATATTTTAATGGCTGCTCCCTGTGTAAGTCCCCTTTCTTTCCCAGTAAATAATATATTCAAAATAGACATTAACTCAGCCCAGGTATACAGACTGGGCCCCAAGAATTGAACAATTTGTTCAGACAACCCTACCGGATCCTCAACCAGGACCTTCATCTCCTTTTTAAATGTTCTGACCACCCCATTGGTGAGGGGGGGCACTTACAAACCCAATCTTTTTGTCCCCCATTGGTACCTCCCGAAGGGGATAAGTCTTTATGATCTTCCCCTTTTTTTGTTTTTGTTTTTCCCCTTTAGGCTTTGGTCTAGATACTCCGGAGGCCTCCTCTACGTCTACTTTATCTTCCCTTTTTTTTTGTTGAGGATTGAGGGTCGGGAACAACAACATCCCCATCCACCACCCCTTCATCCTCCTCTTGTGGATCATCCATTCCCTGTCCCTGTCTGTCTGTCTCTCCTCCTCCCCTATTTTCACCTAATCTGATTTTATGGTACGGGGTGGGGGCAAGCAGCCGAGAGAATCCCAGGGACTGGGAGGGGCAGATGGGGAATCCCTTGTCTTTACTACCATCATTCCCAAACTGCCCTTTCAACAGGACGCATAGTCCGCCTCTTCTTGACTAAAAGGTTGTTTTTCATTTGCATACAAATCTAAATACTGATCTGCCTAATCCTCGTCCAAACCATACTTTGGCCAGAAGACAGCCAGACGAAGGACTGGTCCATAGTAAACAACAATATTTAAACATTTTCTTTTTATCTTTTTCCCTTGTACAAGTGTTACTTGTCCATTCCCGCAACATCCTCCCCAACGGACTTTCAGGAGGAATGTTACCAGGGACTTTTTCTTCCTTTACTGCGTGACAGTTACACTGCCTACCCCCATTTCTCGGGGCCCTCGCCAGTCCCTCTTTTCCCAGCCACCAAGGCAATACTTAAAAGTCATTTTTCTAACCTTGGTCTATGCACAGAGTTACCTGGCCCCTTTTTGCCGTATTTTCTATCGAGCTCCTTTCACTGTCTGATTCAGATGTCTCTCTTGTGGGATTCGTACCAGTCGCCCAAGGGAGCGGACCAAACTGGGACATGAGACCACTCCTCAATTGGGAACGGGACGCGTCTTCCCTGTGTCCTGGGCCAGCCGCTCCCCCCGGCGATGGAAGAATATCCCGGACGTGCCCCCACTTGTGAGAAACGAAGTTCACTCACTTCAATAATTTCAGTCCGAGACAAGATCTGAAGCAATCGGAATGTTTATTATATGCTTGCAAGCGTGGTGTCTAAAATAGACATGCAGAGTTTGGCAAGTACATATCTTATTATATGATTCACTACTCCAAACCCGGTGCCCATTACTATTGTTTATGTCTTGCCTTATCCGGCCTTGTGCATAACAAAGTATAAGTTTTACTTGGCCATTTCACCACATCCTGCTGTGGTCCATTGTTAGGTATATCCTCCTTCACTGCTATCTATTTCCCCTACTTGTGACATTTCCTCCCTTTCCCCAACCATATTGAACCTTATGACCTTTGAATTGGGGTTTGTTTCTGGTTTTTACAGAAGTGGGAAACAGATGCTTATAACTACTGTTTGTACAAGCATATCTGGCCTAACCTACATCCTCACAGCACCTTTTTAGCCATGAATGCTCAAACCCACTGAACCAACTCCTACTGTTTTCCCACCTTCAAGAGAAGAGACCATGGTAGATATTTTCTTCAAATTAGAAGCTAGGTATCAATATATTAAGCAGTGACACAGGCTTGCAAAGATTATTTTACTTGTGTGAAAATAAAGTATCAGACATTCTTGTGTTAGCAATCCTTCACTCTTCTGGATGAAATGTTGAAATAGCTGTCACTTTGAGCTACCCTCTCCTTTAGAACAGAGCGAGTTAAATGTAAGAGTATTCACAGAAAGTGCAAGCTTGTCAATGCCCCTTGTCCATAATGGTATTCATTCAAAGATCATGTGTACATCCACTTTTATGATGTAACAGGCTATCTTTAGATAGATATTTTAAAATCAATCTGTTCAGACCCATCTTGACACATCTGGAGCTTTGCACTTGGACCTTCTGGCCCAGAGGTAAAGACAATACCACTGAGCCACCAAGATCCCAGACTCTATAGTTAAAGCAAGGTACCAACTACCCATCAGTTGTTTTAAAAGACACAGTAAACAATCTAAAGATTCATTGCAGGGCGTTAGTTAGTTGTACACTAGTCATTGCAGAAGAACTTGCAGAGTGTAGCCCTTTCAGAGGCTAGGTGAAAGTTAAAAAGATGTAATGAAGGAGGAAAAGGGATAATCAATCATCTCAAGGCTGTAAATGCTGCATTGTAACTGGTCTTTTCATTAAGACATTGTTCATTTGTTCTTCTGACTATGAACATTCAAGTAATTATGTAATTTTTCTATAGTTCAAACTAATTCAGTAGATGTCTTTTCCCTGGGGTGGGGGAGTCCAGAACTAGAGGACATAGGTTTAGGGTGAGAGGGGAAAGGTATAAAAGAGACCTAAGGGACAACTTTTTCACATGTATGGAATGAGCTGCCAGAGGAAGTGGTGGAGGCTGGTACAATTGGAACATTTAAAAGGCATCTGGATGAGAAAATGAATAGGAAGGGTTTGGAGGAATATGGGCCGGGTGCTGGCAGATGGGACTAGATTGGGTTGGGATATCTGCTCAGCATGGACAAGTTGGACCGAAGGGTCTGTTTCAGTGCTGCACAGTGGTTAGGACTGCTGCCTCACAGCGCCAGAGACGCGGGTTCAATTCCCGCCTCAGGCGACTGACTGTGTGGAGTTTGCACGTTCTTCCTGTGTCTACGTCGGTTTCCTCCGGGTGCTCAGGTTTCCTCCCACAGTCCAAAGATGTGCAGGTTAGGTGAATTGGGCATGCTAAATTGCCCGTAGTGTTAGGTAAGGGGTAAATGTAGGGGTATGGGTGGGTTGTGCTTCGGTGGGGTGGTCTGGACTTGTTGGGCCGAAGGGCCTGTTTCCACACTGTAAGTAATCTAATCTAAACATATACCACATATAGTGAGGTTCTGTAAAGTCTGATATCTTGAAGATTACTTACAACATTAACTGTTTCCAAGGCTACAATATAACACACACATACACCCTATCTGGATTCTACCCTTACTGATGTTTTTGTGCATTACACACATATAACCGACTGACACAAATAGTGATTGATGCTGAAGCTGGTAACTTAATACTGGAACATCATATGTCATAATGTCTTGTAATTATCTTGAAGGTCTGCTCTTGAATTGATGCTGTGATACAATGTCGCTACTTTTTCCTTGAATGATTAGGAGCTCTTTTTTACCCAGCATTTTGTGGCAAAGAATTCCACAGCCCCACCAGAAACATTTTTCCTCTTAAATGGCATGCCTGTGCCCTTAGACTGACCCCGGTTCTAGAAAAGTAGGTATAATAGTAAACCCAGAATCTAGAGTCACTTACAGAGTCATAGAGATGTACAGCATAACAACAGACCCTTCGGTCCAACTCATCCATGCTGACCAGATATTCTAAATGAATGTAGTCCCATTTGCCAGCACTTGGCCTATATGCTTCTATATCTTTCCTATTCATATATCCATCCAGATGCCTTTTAAATGTTGTAATTATACCACCCCTCCTCCACTTCCTGCCCCACTAGCTACCCGACGAAAGAGCAGTGCTTCAAAAGGTTGTACTTTCAAATAAACATGTTGGACTATAACCTAGTGTTGTGTGATTTTAAACTTTGTCCACTTCCTTTGGCAGCTCATTCCATAAATGTACCACCCTCTGCATGAAAACATTGTCCATTTTAAATCTTTCCCCCTCACCCTAAATGTATGCCCTCTAGTTCTGGACTTCCCAACCCAGGGAAAAGACCTTATTTATTTACCCTATCCATGCCCCTCGTGATTTTATAAACCTCTATAAGATCAGCCCTCAGACTCTGACGCTCCAGGGAAAACACCCCCAGCCTCTGAACCCTTTCAAGTTTCACATCATCCTTCCTATAGGAGGGAGACCAGAATTACACACAATATGCCACAAGTGGCCTAACCGATGTCCTGTACAGCTGCAACATGATCTTCCAACCTATATACTCAATGCTCTGACCAATAAGGGAAAGCATACCAAATGCCTTCTTCACTATCCTATCTACTGGCAACTCCACTTTCAATCAACTATGAACCTGCGCTCCAAGGTCTCAGTTCAGCAACACTCCCTTGATGAGAAGAACTACTAAAACATACACACATATTAGAAATGAGAGCTAAGTTCAAAGAGGTACTCAGGTTCTTCAAATGTGTTATGACATACCCCCACACTATGTGGGATTTGAGCCCATGTTCAAAGATAGCAGCATCATCACTGCACCACAAGAGACCCTTGTTGGTACTAGGTAGATATTTTTCTGAATCAACTTTTTTAGTGATGTTATTACATGCCTGTCATGCTAATCTGAGCATTGTATTGTACCTTGGGTTTCTCTGGGCAATTTTTCATCACAGTGTTGTCTTTTGGTAAGACATGTTACAAAATGCTGCACACTATCTTGATGGGGAGCAGGTGGGATTTGAATCCAGGTCTCCTGGCTCAGAGGTAGGGACACTACCACAGTGCTACAAGAACTCTTTGGACTGTATAGAGCTGTCACAGCTGCTCATCACCTGATACTTTTTGCTGAATTGACACTGCTCAGCTGTGACCAAAAGGTATGAGCTCAGTGTGGTAATCTGGAGTCTCTGGTGTTGCAACTGGTCGCTTTGTTATTCTGCAGATTACAAGATTATGTCTTGCTGTGCATAATGATAACCCAATGATAGAAGGGCCATCAATTTCAATTATGTGAAAGGTGTCCAGCCTGAGGAACCATACTCCCATTTTAAATCGATAATTTCAGTATCCAAGATGTTGGGCCATTGTGATCAGTTAATCTGTTTTCTGAGGACTGCACCACACTGTGCCAGATGCCTCAGTATATCTCACGTCAGATGCGTTACACTTGCACCTATGTCATTCTTGGCCTATAACATGTGCTTTTTTTTATTTACAAAAATATACTTTATTCATAAAATATTTTGATGATCTGTACAATTGGTCATGCCATACATACATATACATTCAATTTCTTTACATACAGCGATCGGAGTTAATCATTTGTATATACAGGTCTGTACATTTACCAACCAAATATTTAGCTGATGCTTCAGCAGAGCCCACTTACCGCTATTACACATTCTCTATCAGTTGGATGAAAGTAGAAGTTTCAGTTTCTAAAGGGATCCACAGGTTGTGTCATGTGCTGTCAGACTAGGGTCTGTAAGATGTAATGTTGTGGTTATCTCATGCATTTTGTTGACGGTCTTGCATGTCGTGAATAGAACTTTGAAAGCTTCTCCTTTACATATTAATGTGAGCATTATATTGTACCTTGCATTTCTCTGGGCAGTTGCATTTTTTTTACATAGTTTAGTCCAATGTCATTGGTTGAATACAACTCATACATGTCGCAACTTGATGGGTGAGACAAGTCACATTTCATCCAAGATTTGGATGTCCCAGTGAACCTTTGAAAGCTGAAATAGTTGTTCCAGAGACAAGAAACTGCAGTTGCTATTGCCCTGACACAACTGCTTTGAACCTGTTCTTCTGGGAGTGTGTTAGTTATACATTCTTTGATTTGACCAGAAGTGCTTTCCTGAAAGATTAAGTGGGTGTGGAGCAAATTATTAGCTCTATAAGACTTTCATCTATGGTAGCTATTGTACAATTATCTTCCCACCTTTTCATTAGCATCTGCCTGGACTTTGGCTGATCATTTCACCTGACTATAGCCAACATATTAGGAAAGCAAGTTTATGTATTCTGAAATTGATTAAAATTTTAAGTTGATCCCTTAAAATCTGAAAATATTTGTCATGATCTTTGCAGTCATTTTCAGAAATATTGTCGGCATGTATTCTTCTTAATCCTCCAATGCTGAACATGACAAGAGATTTGATTCCCTGTCATTTTTGTTTTTGTCAGCTATCTGCTGATCCATCAAATAAAATGAATACTTTCTTTAAATAACTGAACTTCTAACAGAAGATCAAAGGTTTGCCAATTCATACTTAGATATTTGCTTACTATAATTTTTAGCTGAAAATGTGTTGCTGGAAAAGCACAGCAGGTCAGGCAGTATCCAAGGAACAGGAGAATTGACGTTTCGGGCATCAGCCCTTCTTCAGCCATTCCTGAAGAAGGGCTGATGCCCGAAACGTCAATTCTCCTGTTCCTGGGATGCTGCCTGACCGGTTGCGCTTTTCCAGCAACACATTTTCAGCTCTGAACTCCAGCATCTGCCGTCCTCACTTCCTACTATATTACTTACACTTTCAAATGATGGCATCTATATTGCAGTTTCTGTTTTTCTATGTTTTTCTTGACTTCCCTGCTTTTTTTCCTTTCTGATGTTGCTGTCCTATTAGGCTTGTAGGTTTGTAGTACAGGTTTTGGCCTGCAGGTGGCATTTGTGCTAAAAGTGAAGTAATGACCTCATGCATTTTAAAAAAAAGGTTTGAGACAATTTAGAAAAATAAAATGGCAGAATTAGCCCACATCTGGACATAGGTAAGCCTTTTCAATGTAGAAAACCTTTTTTAAAAAAAGTCTGGTGTTTTTAAGCTGTGTCTGTTCCAGGAACACTTTGGAATTGTCCCTTCAGTATTACTTATAACTCCCATTTTTTTAAAGAAAAATGGACCAGCAGCCTCTCACTCTTTTTGCTTCAACTGAAAGAAAAATGCAGAGTAAACATTGTGCTTCAGTATAGGTTTGTAGCTTTTACTTTTGGTTGTGGCACCTTAGTTTTGGTTGTCCGAAGTGCCAGAGTCAGCAAAGATGAAGTTGAATGTAAAGACGTTAAAAATCACACAACACCAGGTTATAGTCCGACCAGGTTTAATTGGGAGCACTAGCTTTCGGAGCGACGCTCCTTCATCAGGTGGTAAACTTCATGAAGCAAGCAGGAATGTAAAGAAACAATTTACTGTAACAATTTCCATTGTGGTGCGATAAACAGCATGACACACATGATTAAATATTATGCTGCAAATAACTAAGAATCACAAATCTGACTGTTCAACTACCCACATCAATGTTACCAGTGACTTGGACTGAAATTGGCACAATGCGCAACTTTCTGCACTTTGTGACCAATTTAGAGGCTGACCCATACATTTCTTTTTTTACCTTTACCATTTTGGACTTACCTCTCGTTTCTAATCTGTGTGCATGTGTGCTGTGTTAATATTTCTTCTCACTTTAAATTTATTTTTACAAGAAGGCCTATTTAAATTGGCTCTTTTAAAAATGTAAGTTCATTTGGGTCTAGCAGGTCTAGATATCCATAAGAGAGGCACCCCTTTAAAATTACTCTTGTTGTAATTGAGGGGGTGAGTGAGTAAAAGAAAGTCATCCCTCTTAACTAGGAGCTTAATAATTTTGGGGATGCTATCTGACACTGTAATCAATTGAGGAACTACACATGGTATCTGGTTGCTACAAGCTCTGGGATTTGTGTCAAAATCCCATGCTGGAATTTAACTTCAATGAACAAGGTGTAAATTGAACATTTGTTTCAGTCACTGTGACGGTGAAATTATCATTAACTGTTGTAAAAACCCATCTGGTTCACTAATGTCTTTTGGGAAACATTTGAGAACGGAAGATTTAGTCTTTTTTTTCATTGTAGTGGAACTGATCAGGGAGTGTTGGTTAGTGACGTTATCAAAGTGAAAATTTCCTCAATTTTGTAGAAGTATCATATCTTGCCTCAATTAAAATAAGAAACATGTAATCCAAACAAGATCAAACAGAAATATATAATGAAAGATATTAATTGTTATTGTGCATCAATCAATATTGGTAACCCATGGTTTGTGTACCTAGTGCTGTTGACATTAGCTCTTCTCTGAGTTTCGTATTGTATTGACAGGAATGTTAGGACAAACAGCAAAGATCATCAGTGTCAATAAACAAGAATTGGTATTGACCCCAGGAGGGAAACGTTAATCCACTTTGAAATCGATGTATGAAAGACAGGCATTCTTTACAAAGAGCACAATAGTTTTAAAGGATTTTACAATGGTAGTTTTATTGGTTGTAGCATAGTAGGTGGTGAATGATAAAATAGCAACAAAACTGCCAAAGCCACAAGTCAGTCAGCATATAGAGGAAAAACAGGCTATTGATGTTTAGAATGTGTAAGCAGAATGATCAGAAATGACCTGTTGTTAACAAAATTATAGGATATTTATTTACATGATACCTTATTTTGTTTATATGTATTACTGATGTTACAGAATGATTTGCCTCTTCTGACCGTGATCCAAGTTGGTTGTTATTGCAACTATGAGTTGAAACTTGAATTGGCCATTTTATGGTCACCAACCTGAGACCTATAAAAGGAGACTCTTTTAGTTCAGTGGCCTGGATCTTTCACAGACTGACATCCACCACTCGCTACTCTCCACAAACTTTTCCACACCTCAGTGCCACTCAGTACTACTTCTGGGCACTTCCAAGACTAGCATTTCCAAAATGAATGGTAGTCAATGGGTAGTATGGTAGGTTGGGGAGGGCAGCAGCTGATTGAGCTTGTTAGTGGGTAAGTAGGGCTGGCAGATGAGTGAAAGGGTTGGAAAGAATGGTCCGGTCAGGGGCGACTTATGTCAGTTGAGGTTGGGAGGGGTAATCGAAAAGGGGACTCCTCAGGTTGGGTCAGGCTGATTGTCAGGTAGTGGGACACGTCAGGCCTATTCTGCGATTCTTCCATTGGGTGAGGAATGTCAAATCAGGTGTATACTTGGATTGGATTTGATTGGATCGGATCATTAGGAACCAGGAAAGGGAATTGAAGCAGGCATGCAGCCGCTGACCACCTCATCAGACAGACTGGCAATATCCTGAATCACAAAGAAAAAGAGAGAAATCAAGAGAGTGAGTGAGCAAGAAGGCAGCAGCCAAGAAATGGAGCAGAGACCCAGACCGGTGAGTTAAGTACAAGAGCCACAAATAGCATAGTGTGAAGTTGGTGATGGTGACCATAGAGCTGGTGAACAGCAGCAGGGCATCCAGCATTGTGGAAACTGGCACATCTGTTCCAATTCCCCTTCTCTAGCCTCCAACTGAGGCTTTCAGTTGACCTTTTTGTAAATTGTGGAATTTCTGCTCCTTGCTGCCTTGTTATTTCCCCTATCGCATCTATCTCTGCCCCTGTGCTTGCCACTGCACCCTGCAGGATAGGGACCACTGGGTCCAATCAGCTCCTCTTTTCTGTTCTCTCCTTCAGTGTCACAACCTTGGGTGGAGGCCTTGCTAGACTTGAAAAGGAGGAGGGCAGCAATTTAACTAGCAGCAGAACAAATCGTGCTAACATCATTTGAGGAGAGAAAGAGAGGTGAACTATAATTTGAACCAAGAAGAAAGGAAAGGCCTGACATGAGCTGAGGAGCGAGAATACCAACTACTGAAAAAGTATTACATAGGTCAATCTACTGTGTACCCTTGATGCATCATTTAGCAATGATCATAATTTTATTTGAAATTATGGGTTGTGAACATTTTCCAAGGATTGACTAACAGGTCCATAGTGAGAGAGTTTATCTGTTCCTTCATTCTTGTAGCCTCTTTATCCTCTGGTTCATAGGCACAATTTGCATATTTGACAGTTGAAAGGATTACTGATAGAGCTGCTGCTGTTTTTTTCTCTAACGTCGCATCTGGATACATGCCATCTGGAAGAGACAAATAACAGAAATTCTCTGGAGATCTCTGAATGTGGAGCAATGATGTAAAATGGATATGTTTAGCCACGTGTCCTGCCTTTGAAACTTTCACCAATGTCAGATTAGGAGTTGCGAGCACCTCAGCAAAAAAAGCTCATGACCCATAGATTATTTTACCTCACACAGTTAATATATTTCAGTATAATCAAGCAGAGACTAAAATGCTAATATTATAATGTGTTAACGTGCACACTTGAGGATGTGAGTCAATTATCAGTCATAACATTAGCTTTGAATTTAATATGAGTGTGTTGAAATTTGGTAAAGTTTACAGCCCTGAATTTCAATTGGATTTCATTCACACTCTAATTCAGATCGAAAGCTGGCTGCAGAGAAAGACCATCAGCAGAATTCTACAGAAATTACAGGTATGGGTATTTAGACAGCTTCAGCAACTTTCAACATGAGAGTTTTGTACTTCTAAAATGACCTAGATATTCACTCTGACCGACTTTCAGCCTTTGCGTTATTGCCTGCTTCAAACTGCAATTAGAAACATGCAAACAAGAAGCAGGAATAGGCCAATCAGTCCCTCGAACCACGTTTCATTATTGGATAAGACCAAGCTGATCTAATTGTAACTTCAAATCCACATTCCCTCGATAACACTTCACCCCCTTGCTTCCCCCTTCAGCCTTCAAAGACTGCTCCCCTACCTTTTCAGGAAGAAAGTTCCAAAGGCAGTTTAATTTACAACGTTTAAAAAAAGCACTATTATCTTTTGATCAAAGACATAAATTGATTTTTGAGTAAGGTAAACTAACAAGTCGAAAATTAGCTACAAATATAACAGAAACATTGGAAGAAATCCACGCACTGTGGTACCTTGAAACCATAAATATTTATCTTTTGGTAGTGAGTGTGCATTTTATTGATTTTTAATGAAGCAAGTCATTCAGTGAGATGACAGAATTAGGGGGTCAGTGCAGGATGTATAAGGAAACCAAAATAATGTAGGTGCATCTTCTTCTCCAGCGTGATGGTTTCAGTTCACTGTCAATTGTATTGGTTGTTAGGAAGCATTTTGCAATGTTTCATCTTGGAGGGATAAGTAATAAATAGGAGTGCTGCAGAATAAGGCAAACTTCAATCCTATGTTGCTTTTTGCCAGTGTTCTGGACTACATCTAGGGGAAACAATTACACTGTTACCAAAACAGTTCGCCATTGTATTTACACATTTATCAATACAGTAGTCCCCCTGTACTTGGGGGATATGTTCCAAAACCTACCACGGAAGCCTGACCCCATTCATTTAAATGGGATATTTAGCTTCCGGGCAGCCTCCTGGTCCCTGGTTCTGGAATGTTCCCTATAATATGTTCAGGCTGTGGTTAAACCACGGGTAACTGAAACCACGGTAACCAGACCCGCGGATATGAGGGTCACCCTTTATGTTGAGGAATGAAAGTAAATAGTTTCTATCATTTTATTTAATCACTTATTTTCCAATAAGGGAAGTTTGATTTTACTGTCCTTACATTGACTTATGGAGGCACAGTGTTTACAAAGAAGAGTGTTGGCCAAATCTCTCTCTGCTTCTTCACAAGTGTGTATCCAGCAGCTCATTCCTGGTGACTCATTGCTACATATATGCTAATATTGAAACCACAGGAAATGGCGATTGCGAACAAAAGACCCTCGATGTTAAAGGGCATTAACTCTTGCACCATCAGTATCATTGAGTTCATCATTGTTCACAGATTGACCTTGAGATGTACTTTATTAGTTAACTCTGCAACTTAACACAAAATACTGGCAAATGATTAGAGCCAACAACATTGTATATCTAGTCAAAGTCAGTTTATCAGGGCATTTGTGTACGGCAAGTTGAGAGTTAGGAGTTGTAGATGAGAATGCATGGGTCAGTAAAATTACAGAGATTGGACACTGTTCTGGGCAAAGCCATGGGTATGATTATCAAACCTTTCACCTCCCTTCACATGCACACCTACTGGCAAAGCACAGTGAGAGCAGGATGTGGCATGTATAAAATGCAGTTCCACAACTCACTGAGGCTTCCTGTCAGCTTCAACCTCTAACAACTCAGAATGACAAAGATTTTAATCATATTAGAGCCCTGACAGGCAATTATCACTCTGATCTGTGGAGCATTTGCTGTACTTTCACTCTGACCGAGACAAATTAGTGATGGATCTACAGCAGAGGACCCCAGCTTCTTAACAAGTCAGATCATCACAATTTCCACAAATACACCCACAGTAGGACAATAAAAGTTGGGATTGTCTATGCCATTTATACCCCTTGTGCACTAATAACCTTTCTGAACATCTAAATAAAGACCCTGTCTTGAACTGCTGGCCATAATGATTAGATTAGATTCCCTACAGTGTGGAAATAAGTCCTTTGGCCCAACAAATCCACACCAACCCGCCAAAGAGTAACCCCACCCAGATTCATTTCCCTCTGCCGAATGCACCTAACAATATGGGCAATTTAGCATGGCCAATCCACCTGACCTGCACATCCTTGGATTGTGGGAGAAAACCCACACAGACACAGGGAGAATGTAGGTAAAAACCACTAATCCAGAGATTTTACTGCTCCTCAGATGCTGCCTGAACTGCTGTGCTCTTCCAGCACCACTAATCCAGAAACAGGGAGAATGTGCAAACTCCACACAGACAGTTGCTGGAATCAAACCCAGGTCTCTGGCTCTGTGAAGCTCAATGCTAACCACTGACCCACTGTGCCACCCTGAATAATTGAACACAGCCTCACACCATCACTAAGAGATTAGCTGGAAACTCAATTGGCACTTGTAAAAATTGCTGTTTCTAATGTTTTTTGGTAATTGTTCATAATAGTCCACAATGAAAGACCATAGTGGATTAACTAGTTACCTGAAAATAACTCTTATGGTGGTAAATGACACTGTTAAACCCTTTAGTGATTGGGGTGGAGTCCTATACTCTCAAACCCCCTGACCATAGTGTTTCCAGTGTTGCTCATAGAACATAGGGACAATTCTGCTCACCTCTCCAGCACAGAGGGTCATAGCAGCCTGCCTTCTTGCACAGGGACCCATTGTGAGTCAACCTGAATATGAGCCTTTGCATTTCTGCATCACTGAAACATGTACCATCAAGGAGGGTTCTGACAGAATGGCTGGTAAGATGCTGAAAAGTTGTTAGGACCTTCATCCACCTCACCCACCTCCTGTGTTGGCCTATAGGCAAGTTAAATGGGGTTAGTTGCTGAGTGCAACAGGAATTACTTCCAGTCAGTGTTGTGCTGTTAGTAAAAAACATCCTCTTAGGGAGTCTATAAGTGAACCCTTTGTAGGCCATCACCCTGTTCTTGCAACAACTTATTGTGAACTGTCTGTGGCTCTCCATGATATTGGTCATTTCATTCCCAACTGAGTTCAAGAGACTGAGCCCTTATTTATAGTCAGTGAACTCCATCAGGTGTTTGCACCGACCCTGCTGATGATACTTCCAAATCCTGGGCTCTTTAAGGTGAGCTCTGAGGCCTGACCTCCATGCCTACTGGATCATCATTATGACTGTTCTCTGTCTTTGAAGGGATAATGCACGTTATGTCTCTGTCTCTGATTCAGATACTACTTCATGTAGCCTGGTGTAGTGGCCTAAATCACACGCCACCGACTCAAAATGTTGGCAGCATCCTTCCAGAGGTGAGTACTAGTGTTTGTAGAGTTTGAACTGATCATAAGAAATGGTACTTTCTCTGGCATTTCGTTCTTGATGCTTGACCAATGAACCAAACCGAGGCTGGGGGAGGGGTGTGATGGACAAGCATTCATTGGATTTGTAAGAGATGAAACAGGATGTGTTTAATGTAAATTTTCAGCATTTTTAGAACACTTCAGGTCCATGTTTTCAATCATCTTAGTAGAACCCTCAGTCTAAACCCACCCTTCCTACTCCATGCCATCTTCTTGAACCATTCTGCTTTGTGCATGAACATCATTACCCAACATCTCTACAATTAATGCTCTGCTTGATCGTG